>NW_019416742.1:1448673-1545741 GCF_000390285.2 Anoplophora glabripennis | reverse complement strand
AATAGCTATTTATGATATACGTGTTAAAAGTAAGATTTTATTTTGTGAGTGAAGATGATTAAAAAACGAGCGTAGCGAGTTTTTTAACTTCACGAACAAAATAAAATCACTTTTAACACGTATATCATACACTATTTTTTCTACAAAACTGTTAAAAGTGGGCTTTTTAATTGTCATTTTTGATGTTAAAAATGTCATTTTTTGACACGCGTGTTAAAAGTGACTTACTTTTAACACGCGTGTCAAAAAATGACATTTTTAACATCAAAAATGACAATTAAAAAGCCCACTTTTAACAGTTTTATAGAAAAATATATTTGTCACACCTTCGGATTAGTTCCTTGTGGGTCGCTGCTCTAATAGAATCCGGTGATAGATGCTCAAATATTTGCCTTACTCTGTGCATACAATTTTCTTTTGTTGTTACTGGAGTACTATACACACTTTTTTTTAGCGTCCCAAATAAAATAGCATATATCACCGGATTCTATTAGAGCAGCGACACACAAGGAACTAAATAAATTAAATATTAAATTAAAATAACCAAAAAATTGTACCCAAAATATTAAAAATACTAATGATCCTTTGACCATAAATATTTTTATACTATCACTTATACTCCGCCACACCTCAATCTATAAACTATTTATATAAAATTGCAGAGATATGAAACAACGTCATAGCTGTACTAAATGGTTACGTGATGAATTACATTGAACGGTTTCTGAATGGCATAGCAAATCTCGGTATTCAGTTATCGTTTATCTACTCACTGATTTATTATTCATAAAGTTTAACACATGGTAATATAATTTACCACAGCTGTAATAAGGACTATTATTTAATGAACGAGAGCAGTAGTTAAATATTGAACCATGACCTAGAATTAAGCACCGTTAGGACGAAATCTGAAAACACAATTGTATTGGGTTGACGATTTTCATTGAGACTTTTAAATTGTTAAGAGATAAGGTTATAGTTAGAAAGATGTGTCCAATTTTTTGTGCCCCTTCGTGTTATTTGTATCTTGTATTCTTGCTATTCTATCAATCACCCTTGGGAAATATTAATCACGTAGAAGACACGTAATGATCACTAATCACAAAAATTAAAGGTTAAAAAAATATATATATTTTTAGGTGAGCTTCAAACGACTGTAACTTGGCGAGAGTAGAGCAATAAGAAAAAAGCAAATTGAAGCTTGAATTTTCTAGTTCAGGATCTGAAAGTCAAAAATTGTATCGTTGACCACCTTTAAATCATAAAAAATTCAGAGAAATAAGAGTTTTCTAAATGTTTCCTTTCTTAAGGTCCAAGGGCTTCATTAATTTTTGGCAGTTCCATTTATCAGCTCTTTCAGCGTGATTCATCCTCTATGTGGCTTCTCTCCCACACACCCTCAATTCCCCCCCAAAAATTAAAAAATCCATACTGACCAACCAACCTACCTACCTATCTTTAGTAAAATTTCCCGCTGAATCCGAAAGTGATAAACAAAATTTCTGACGTGTGGATCCCCCATAACACACATTCAATTCCCCCCGAAAATTCAAAAAATTCAAACTGGCCATCAAACCTACCTATGTTTAGTAAAATTCGCTGAATCCGAAAATGTCAAGAAAATGGTTTGGGATCGTGAGGTATAAGTTAGAAATTTATATCTTTTTTTCAATTTCGGATTCAGCGGAAAATTTTTGTCGACCTTTGTAATCAACACCCTGAGAATTTTGTTGAAATAGTCTTTAGGATTATTGAAAGAAAGACAAATTCTGTTAGACAAGAGAAATTACATCCGCAATAAAGATTCCATATATTCATGTACTATCGGAAAAATGAAGGAAAATAGGTAACAAATTTAACATTAGAACAGTTTTTCAGACAATACCTTCAGGACTTTATTGTCAAAGACGGGACCAAATACTGATTTTCAGAATTAAAAAAATTGTATTTATAGTCTACCTTGTAAATGCAATAAACATTATGTTGTGGATGGAGATACCTCTCGACCTGTAAATATTAAACCGTTGAGTGAAATTATTGAATACATTTTCACACAATATTGGCCATTTTCATAATTTTACTCTTTTGTGATAATATTTCAACTAAAACTGATTGTGAGTACTTTCACTCAAATAGGTACGTGTTAAATAAATTCTGCAGATAAACTCGTATTTGGTACTCTTAGAAATTTTCATAGCACAAAATTACTAAATAATAGTTAAATTTAAATCATATTAGAAAAAAGCCAACTCTTAATTGGAATTATACACTCAGAATAGTTAGCAGAAACTCGGATTTGAATAAAATTCCGTGACTTCTGTTGCAATAGTTTTATTAATAAAATTTTAGTTGTATTCATACTAATAGAGCAAAAATTTCACTCAATCGATTGATATATTATTGAGTAAAATTGAGTAAAACGAGAATTAGAGAAATCTAAAATTTGCGATCAAGCCTGGGAAAACAGTCATAGTCAATGGGGTTCGACTAAAATTTTGGAAATGGAAAATAATACCGTTAAAAATTAAAAGAGGCGCGATTATTTTGTTAAATGCATGGTGAAAGATACGTGTCGAGTAGGCCCATTCAGTGATATATAATTTTAAACTTTTTCTTTCATTTCTGATAGTATTTAACCACCTAAATATATTTTTAAAAAATTAGGTCAATAGGATTAATAATAAGAGATATATTTAATTCTGAATTTATGAGACTCTTAAAAAGGTCAACACTGCGGGAGAACAAGTAATAACGTCACGATACCGGCCACTCGGCGATCAAGTCGCGAGCAGTCGGAGAGATGTGTAAATATTTGCTATACTTTTACCTATATTATATACCTATATTTTTAAGTGCATAAATAGAGAGTGTATAAGAGATATACATCAAGTCTTGTTGAAATGCATTTTTCACACAACATATTTATTATAAACATAGAATGACTTGGAATACCTACATACATTTTCGGATTTTTCTCAATGACGTAAATGGTTCGCTTTTCTACATTTTCTTTTGCGTTCCATTTTTGTACAAATGTACCCAACGTACTAGACTCGCTACTTGTGGATGTATGCGACGACGTGTATGTGCCAGTAGTACTTTGACTAGTATTTGAAGCAACTCAGAACCGCTCTCGTTTTTCTTTGGTTGCCCGTCTAGGGGGTTGTAAAATATTATTATTTAAATAAATTGCTTATAGGTCCCTCTAGCGACGTATTTCGAAATTTCTGTGGGCGGGAACGTTTAGATGGGGTAGAATTTTTTTTTACGGCATAAATTTGAAATTTCTGCTCTAAATGTTCAAATAATAATATTTTACAACCCCCTAGACGTGCAACCAAAGAAAAACGAAGGTGGTTTTGAGTTGCATACCGTAGCTGGGGAAACCGTCGATAACATCACACAAACTTTTCATTTTTCAGTAATGAAATAAATATTTTATTCGTAGTCGATCCTGAGGCACTTTTGCAGCCTGGAACTATACAATATTTGTACAATCCTCGGTTTCGACCCATTTAGACATAAAAACAATGATTAACGAAACTGCCAAGCGAACCACACACCGTATGTATTAACACAGAATGGGATGAGAGCGAGCGCGAGCGCGTACCGGTATTATGACGTCAGGCAATGGTTGCTCAACGTTTTTCCGCGCTCTGTTTTCATTAATTTATTTCACGCATTTCTCGTTGAAACAAAAAATCGATTTTTGGCATTCTAACTAATTAAAGGGTAAACTTTTGGAATAGCAAAAAAAATTCTACTGAATGGGCCTATTATTCTATGAACTGGCATCCTTGTTGGCTATAGACAGACTCTAAAGAATGAATTAAATAGAATAAACTTCATATGATAACTCTAGCTAGGGGAACAGACAAAAGCAAACAAATATAAACTGTCAAAGTTATTAAAATGAAAAGTAAAAAAAAGTTCAGAAGACGAAAACAGATAGATTTTCGAAACGTCAATAACTTTTTAAACTGCGCGATATGGTGTGTTTTTGTATTTTGTATTTGTCTGCTTTTTTCAGTGTGAAATTTCTTAGTTAGGCAAAACTATTTTTTCATAAAAAATAACCCAGTTGGGCAAGGGTTTATTTCAATAGTTTTAAAATTGTTTTCACAGGTTGCAAAATACCTGAAAAATACAGGGTGTCCCCAGTTCGGGTTGCCTATACCTGAAATGGAAACAAAATTTCAATTGTCAAAAAAAATCATTCTTCATGCCAGATGCCCTTGGCAAGATAGTCATTTGTTCAATTTAATGTACAGGGTGTTCAAAAACTTGGAAAAGGTAAAAACAGTGAAGAGAAAAGTACCTTAAATCTTAATGCTACGTGAAAAAGTAATGGGGAAAAGTTTTTTGGAATTAAATTTTATGTTTAAATATGAAAGCATGACATTCCAGCTAATACTCGACATTCTAGAAACTAAGTTGATAATGATACACATCGTTTGGAGTTCTGTTTAGAGATAGGAGAAAGAATTGTGGTAGATACACATTTTCACAAAAATATAATTTTTTCCGATGAAACCACTTTTTCTACCAATGGAGTGGTATCGTCGCAAAATTGTCGTTTTTGGTCAAGAAAATCCTTCCTTTACAGTTACTTCAAGAAGTCAAAAGTTCAAAAAAGTAAATGCTTGGTGCGCGATTACTTTCAATCGAATAATTGGGACTATTTTGAAGCAAATTTAAATCAGTATACGTACCTGGAGATGTTAGACACGTTTTTCCGGCCAGAATTAGAAGAAGAACATTTGGAATATAGATAAAAAGCGTATTTCCAACAAGACGGATGTCCCGCTCACTCAACAATTCTGGTCCGTAATTGGCTTAACCGAAAATTTCGAGAGAAGTGGATAGGAAGATATGGTCCTATTGGTTGGCCAGCAAGGTACCCTGACTTGTCGCCGCTTGATTATTTCCTTTGGGGCTTCTTGAAAGAAATAGTGCACAGACACAATGTTGATTTCTTGAAAAGTAGGATAATTGAAGCTGTTGCCCAAATAAATGAAGAAATGATACATTCGACCTACGCGGCATTTAGAAAAAGATTGGAGAGGTGTGTTGAAGTTAGCAGACTTATGTAGAATAGTTTTGTGATGGCGCGTACATACTGATTCTGCTGTGTTCTCAAAATAAATGTTGGATTAATGTTTTTGAGATTTTTGATCGTCCTGTATCAAAAATTAATTATTAATATGCAAACATGTGTATATGTTTTTCAATAAAGCAATATTTTTTAAATAGAATGGCTTCTCCGAAAGTATTAAAAAATAAGTAGAGTCCTAGAATATCCCAGAATGTCGAGTATTAACTAGAAGGCCATGCTTTCATATTTAAACATAAAATTTAATTCAAAGCAACTTTTCCCCATTACTCTTTCACGTAGCGGTAAAATTTAAGGTACTCTTTAATATTTTTACCTTTTCCAAATTTTTGAACACCCTGTACTTTAAATTGAACAAATGACTATCTTGCCAAGGGCTTCTGGACAAGCAAAAATTTTTAGGAAGAATGATTTTTTTTGACAATTGAAATTTTGTATCCATTTCAGGTATAGGCAACCCGAACTGGGGACACCCTGTATATAAAAAATATATTTTTTTTACTTGACAACTTTTGCTGCTTTGCCGATAGACCCATAAATCGTTTTGCAATTCCAATTCCGGCTTCTATAATTGCAATGTTTTATTTTGATAGTCTGCAAGTAACAAATCGACATACTTCCGAACGCCTCGTATACCTCAGATATGCGACAATTATACGCGCACAGAAGAGCAATCGCCATTAAAATGCAACAAAATCGGCGATTAGAGAATTGTAAAACGTCGAGATTCGGCGTGCAACGAGGAAGTATCCAGCCATCAGTTCATGCACGGACGGTGGCAGGTCTCAGGCGCCATCGAGTATCCGATATAAATCTCGAGGACGATGAAGTGTGGAGCCAAAGAAGAATGCAATCAGATGTCGAGAGAATCCAGAAGCGGAGCGCCAGCGAGTAAGATTACTCGTTGCGAGTCTAATTATCCGTGTGGAGATACACATACCCGGGGGACACCGATAGAGATATATGGCTGGACGTGGCGCCTCCGTACGCACATATCACGTCGCGCTCCAGTCAAGAAAATTTAGGCGCCACCAGCAGTCAGTCACTGGCAGTCCACCGTGCGATCCGGGTTGATTTATATCTTCTGGCCTCCACTTCCGGTTGGGTATATCTCGTGCGTTCTTATTGACTTGACGAATATCGCGGTGCAAAGTGCAAACTAATGGTATTTTACTGCTTGACCATGTCAACCCTGCTGCTCTCCATCCTCGGACTCTCCGCGGGCCTCCAGCACTGCCCCATGTGGAAGCAGATAGCCCCCTGCAGCTGCAGGTTGGACACGGCGAAGCTCACCTCCATCAGCTGCGAGAAGATGACGTCCTACGACCAGGTGGTGGGCACCCTGCGCGGGCACTTCTCCCCTTCGGACAAGGTGTCTCTCAGGCTGGCCTCCTCGTACCTGGAGGACCTCCAGTTCCGGAGTTTGAAGGAGCTCAATGTCACGCTGGAAAATCTCAAGTTAAACCACGACTCTTTTGGGTAAGTCTTACTGAAACTTGATTTTATCACTGGAAAACCCAACTATATATAAAGTCGTTTTAAGTATGTAACAAAAATAATAGTTTTACATACGCAGGAACAAATATTTTGTTCTTATATGGGCAGGCATAGTGTGATCTTGAAGAATAGTCGTTTCTTCATTTTAATAAATGTTTTCCTGGTAGAAGAAAATTTACCAAATTCAATTTCATGGTATAGTTGAAAATAAATATACCTATTCATTATCAAAAAGTATAGTTTCTACTTGGAAAAACAATGTAAGTATATGTATACGGAACGAATTCCAGAAAGTTGTAATATTTTCGTGTTTGTTTATAGTAATCTCGAAGAAAATTAAATTTGAATATTTTTACCGTTTTTAAAACTCTCAAACAAATATAAAAAACGTTCAGGGCTTCCTCAATTTTCAAAAATCTAAAAATATATAAAAATTACATAACAGTAGTGGCATAAAAGTAACTGAAATAACAGTGCGTAACGATTTAAAATTTGAATATCATTTTCTACATTGTCTGTAATGTAATTTGTAACATTTTCAGTCACTCTTTTTTATTTAATTGGGTATTCCTGAATCATTGAAAAAAAAATAATAAATAACCTTTGCTCCAGAAGAATCAGTCAATGGGTTGGTTTTATTTTGGTTGTGCCTAACTGCGGTGCCTAACCAGAAATATCTCACATTAAGAAAATAGATATACAGGGTGTCCCTGAAAAGGATGGACAACGCTTGACCACAGGTTCCTTGGATGAAAATAATACTATTTAGCCTACTTACCTATGTACAAAAGTGCACGTCTTCTAAATATAAAATAGATAACCTATTTTTTCAAATAATTTGAGATCTGTTTTTCTTAGAAACTTCAAATTTGGTACACTTATTTTTTTGTATAAGGGCAAGGTAAATATAGAATTTGGAGAGAATACATATACAGGATGTTCTATTTCTAGTGCCTGTGCGCCACTGGCTATCCCATAAGTTTTTTGTGTGTATGCCAATGACGACAGAATTTATATTTTTTAAAAATAAGCACTATTTTAGAAGATTTTTTTACTCTTACAAAATTTCGATATCGTTTATGGATTTCGAGTAAAATTCACATATTTTATACATTAAATATAGGCAAAAATTCCGATTTATAAAAAATAATTTATGACTGCAGTCTCAAAGCAGGGAATAATAATGAAATAACGTCACATTAAAAAAAAATAACTACACATTTTTGGTATTAGTATTATCAATCAATAAAATAAAAATCAACACTAATATTTTAAATAAACAATATCAACTAATAATGTAAGAAAGTCAACATTAACATTTTAAATAAACTGATATTTGTAATCACGTTAAAATAATATTACAGTAAATGCTCAAAGTTACTTTCTTGTTCTTAAACGCAAACATTAGTTCTTCGAAAGTTAGAAATTATCCAATAATTGTGCATTATCTCTCATAGCATTAATTTCATGTTGTATTCTTTCCCATATTCGTTTTCTGTATTTACTGAAAAGTTATTTTAAACTGTGGTCCTCAACGCTCCCCAAATGAAATAATTACATGGGTTTAGGTCCGGGGATCGAGTTGGCCATATTAAAGGGGCATTATTTCCTCTACCTATCCACCTGTTAGACCTTTAATAACCTGTAATACCTACCTGTACCCTGTAATACCTGTAACCTGTAATAACTGGTCTTTTAATACTCTATTAAAGGAACTTTCTGAAAGCCAACCTCTGCCGCTAAACTCCATTTATTTACTTGAGGAATTTCTTCGACCCTTTCCAAAATTTGTTCCTCCAGCTGAATAATTCCGACCGTACATTATCCACGATTTAATGTTACATGTAAAAAACGTCCTGGTTTCCCGAAGGCGTCTCTCCGCATTAGCAAATGTTTTGTGATTTGGAGTTCTTCGATTAGGAAATCTTTCAGCATATGTTCGAACAGTAGCACAACAATTTCCTTCACAATAACCCAAAACTACTAACATATCAGTTTGTTCAGCAAAAGTATAAATTGTAATAAAAAACAAAGTAAGCTAAAATTAAATCACAGCTAGCTTGACACAGAACCTTTTAATTATTGTTATGGATTTGTTTCTCTGTTATATGGCACCTCGTACTAGAATGTTCTATTTATCTTAAACTGATTTATATTATTTAAAGTGTAAAAAATGTCAATTTTACTCGAAATCCGTAAACGATATCAAAATTTTGTAAGAGGCAAAAAATCTTCCAAAATAGTGCTTATTTTTAAAAATATAAATTCTGTCGTCATTGGCACATACAAAAAAGTTACGGGACAGCCAGTGGCGTACACGCACTAGAAAGAGAACATCCTGTATATATATATTTTCACCAAATTCTATATTTACATTGCCTTTATATAAAAAAATATGTGCACCAAATTTGAAGTTTCTAAGAAAAACAGTTTTCAAATTATTTGAAAAAACTAGGTTATCTGTTCTATATTTAGAAGGCTACATCTCAGTAGGCGTGCACTTTTGTGTATAGGTAAGTAAGGCAATAGTCTTGTTTTCATCCAAGGAACCTGTGGTCAAGCTTTGTCCATCCTTTTCAGGGACACCCTGTATAGTAGACAAAACAAAAAAATTGTCACATTTGACTTTTAAATCAATTTGAGAACGAATGTTTTGACAACGTAAACTCTCTAATGTGTTAATATTTTAGCGCAAAAGGTTATTTGTAATTTTTTTTTGCTTTCCAATGTGTTAGAAATACCCATTCGAATAATAGAGTATAATTTTCCATGTTATAATATATTTACAATAGCATTTAGTTAAAATTTAACCATTACGTAAATATCAAATATCACTACATTCACAAATTCCTGGTTTAAATCTTCTCGTAAATATTTCACATTATAATGTTATTTAGTGTTATTTCCCAATTTTACTTTACTAATAAATCTGTAATCAAAATATGAGACATTTATTGGAATTCGAAGCAATAAGGTACCTCTAAGTATCTTCTTTTAACGAATGGTTTTCTTGGGGTACCTGCTGTAAAATACTATTTTTATTTAATCATTCAGCTTTACAGATATATTATTAGAAATTAAGGAGATATATCGTATTGATTCCACAGTCTCTTTGGAAAAGATTTAATGTCATTCTTGATAGATCAAAATTAATGTTTTAATAAATTTTTTGTTCAGATTTTCATAACTGATTACGAATAGTATTTCAATGTTATGCAAAATTTCTCGTTTCAGTAGAGTTATCTGTGATTTTATGTAAAAGTGGTGTCAGCAACTTTTGTAATTCTAGAAAACGAAAAAATTTAGAAATGCGAAAAGAAGTCTTGAACAAAACATTTATTTTGACATTTGTCATGGCAAATTGCTTGTTGAGAGTGACAATTTATGAACTACAACCACGTTACTCTTTGCACTATCACAAAATAAAATTAAAAATAACAAAAATAAGGTAATTTGATACTAATAGTTACCAAGCACCTTACATATTACCTACCTAATATTTTTAGAAGAATTATTGCATAGTTCTGTCCACACATACCACCTTTTGGTTGGTTATTTACAAACAGAACTAGATCACATCCTTTGATATGCGTCATTTTACGAATCAAGATGAAAAGTAATGTTTGCCCAAGTGTACTAAATATTTGCTAAGGAACACACATTTTTTCTTCAACTTGTCTAAATATTGAAGACCCAGCTACAGGAAAAACGCACGGCCGATGTTAGATTTTGTGTTGATTTACCGACTCAAATCTGTTAAATATACTGCTTATATTTGCCAACGAATTCAAAGTATTTAACATTAATATTGAAAATATGGTAATACATTTAAATTATAATTCTAATGAAAATTTGGAGTATTAAAAAATTTGTGAGACTTGTCTATTCAACTCGGGTATTTGTACCGCAGCTTTGAAACTAATTTCTGATATGTTTTCTCAAACGATTGAAGTTTCCCGTTTATCTGTCGTTGTTTTCAATCACTTAACAAACAACCTTTGACCTGGTGATTTTAAAATGGTTACATCCATTACTTACATTACTTTAGGCAAAACGAATAACCTTTGTTTGTGATATCAAAATTAACCTCGTAGATATTAACCCGTAGATATTTTAAATATTTACATAAATTGTTAAATTTACATTTATCCTCGTGAATAGTTTTCTTAAATATGAGGAATGTTTAGGCCGCATTCCTTATATGTATTCCTAAATTCTTGAATAGATATCAGTAAACTTTTCTGATTTCCATATCCAAAGCAGATAAGATAATTAAAAGTTCAAGTTTGAACGTTGTTTTTTCATTTTTCATTTCTTATACTGTTTGAAACGAGATATACTAAAGTCACACTCTTTATACAGGGTGTTTGAAGTTTGACTGCCTTAATTTGAACAGACGATAGAATACATTAAAATAAACAAAAAAACCTTATATGACATGGGTCCTAAACTCAACCATTTCCGAGAAAAAAATTATCAAAATCTCCAAATTGATGTATGTACAAAAGTTCAATTACTTAAGGAATATTGACTGCGTGCATGGAATACCATAAAATACAATGTTTATCACTTTTTTGAACTTTTTTATGCTTAATTCTAAAAAATAATTAGCGTTGTAATAAATTTAAAATTCGATAAAATTCATATCGAGCAATGTGACAACGGCGCGGCGGATAACACGAGGTAATACGCAATTCAGTTGGTATCTGGAATTGGACCGTGTCTGAGTGTTTTTTGCGTACCACTATCTCATTTTCTTGAGGTGTTTTCCAGCGAGTGCGCGAAAATTGGATTCGAAGGTGTGCGTGCATCGAAAATGGTGATGGACATTTTGAGCATGTTATAGTTTGCTTTGTACTTGTGCATTTAAAAAATACTTGTGCGTTTAAAAATTACTGAATAAGTAAGTATCTAAATTATTTTTACTACGTATGATTATTATTTGGACGACGTGAATCTTTGGGTACTTTAATTACATATATTTCAAATTCATAATTTGATTAATATGTAGTTAAGTTCCTATTTTAAGAGATTCATAATTACTAAAATTCGAACTAAAATTTAAGCACAACACTATCTTCGTACTAAGAAATCGACACATTTTATTTTATTTACTTATTTAAAAACTGGAAAACGGTTGTCTTGAAATTTACAGATGTGTAGCGTTAGGTTAAGCGCTGTTGTCACATTGTGATGAAACTCCCCAACTCGCTGTATTTTGAAAACTGTTACGCCCTTGTAATATACAACTTTTTTGTTCATTTATGATTACTCTCATGCTGAAGTAATGGTAGTTAAACTTCTTACACTTTGTATTCCTAACTTTGCAACAGGTTAATATTACTATAAGTATTTTTCATATGTCATTGTCATTGTGATTCAGTTTTTCTTCTGTGTTTTTACCTTTTGCATCTACCTCTAGGTACTTCAAAAAGAAAAAAGAAGAAAAACTACATAATATCAACTGATTTGCCGCTATTGTTATTATTAATTAATGAAATTAATTTGTGGTTTTAATTAATAAAATAATTTGACATACCTGATGTTACAACAACTGTTCAAAATTTTGTCCACTGACGTGTAAACACATTTGATCCTGTCTTACTAAGTTTCTACAAACTAACACAAATGTTGTCCTGCTTCACCATAACACAAATATGTTTCACCATAATACAAATGTTGTCTCGCTTCACCATGAATTAAAACGATATCCATCAACTCCGAGTTGTTATACACAAGCCATTTTTGACACTAACTGGGTACTAAAAAGCTATTGTAAACACTACCGCAACGACGACTGTATTGGGAGTCGCTGACGCCACGTGACTCTCACGCGTATTGCGAATGACGGTAGAGACTACAGTTGTCCAGCGATGTAGTGTTTGAAAGTAGTCCAAGTTCAATAATTTTTTTCTCGGAAACTATAAGGATTTTACAAATTTTTTTTTTACGATATTGACTCCACTTCTCATGCCGCATCTATTCCCAAATTTTTTTGGATAAGTTGTGAATCACCCTGTATTTACTATTTTATAGTTATAGTACATATTTAAATTCTATACATATTTATATACAATTTTGACTGTCAATAGGAGGAATAATAAACTAAGTTAATAACCAATTTTCAAAGTAAATAAATATATTTAATAAAATTGTATGCTATACTTAAGTTATATAATAATATTTCTTCTAATTCTTTTTCTAAATATCTATTCACATAATGTTTTATTACACCCTTTCTTTACTTTTCCTTTCTCTAGAGGAAAAATGGAATATTTATGTTTTTCCGCTATTACTAAGATATTTATATATTTTCCTAGGAAAAATAATATACAGTAAGTATAGGTGTTACGATGTCAAAATCTTAAGGCACAGGACCATATGCACTTCTCCTGAAATTTCTTTCTATGCTTTGACCATGATGTGTCTCGTAATTTATACTCGAATTGGCAAACTAGTCCGCCTGATGTAGAATTGACGACGGCGCGCAGGTCATCAAAGCAAACCTGTCTTGGTCCACTAGGTCGTAAATAATTTTTTTGTATGGTACACGGGTTCACTTAGCTTTGCCGCTTTGCCAGTGCAGTGCAGAGCATTGCTTGGCGGGGTATGTTGTTGGTATAATACGTATTATTATTTATTAGTTGATATTATTTGTTCATATCGTAACCAGTAAAGGGTAATAGTTATTAAAATAAATGTTATATGTAATTATCTAGTAATTTAGCGTGGCTCTCTGGAGACTCTTTGAGGCGGAGGATAACGAAATAACTCGGGAAAATCCGCAAATAGTGGAACCGGTCGAAAAGTCAACGTATTATATTAAATACAGGGTGTAACTAAATAAGTGTAAAACATTTAAGGGGGTGATTCCTCATCGAAAAAAAGATAGGATCTTTCATATAAAGAAACTTCATTGGAGCATCCCTTGTTAAGATACAGCCCCTTAAAGGGGGTACATAAAATTTGTTTAACAATTTTTTTCACAAGCACTAAACAAGTTACAATATTGAAATTAACCTGACATTTTCTACTACCAAAAAGACACTTAGCCAGTAATTTATTTGGTTTACCCCATGGTAGTAAGGGGTGGAAAACGCAACCCCTAAAATTTATTTCCAACGTAATTTTTTGTCTTATTATTTTTTTACCATTTAAAAAATTATTTCCGATAGCCTGTTTCATTCTAAAAAAAAATGTCTCTTGAATTTTTTGCCCAAATTAAACCAGTTCGCAGTAAAAAATTATTTTACGAACAACTACAGAGATACATCGTCATAAATGCGGACTGGATTTACTGTTATTTTGTAGTTACTACCTGCATTAAATGATTAAAGGGGAATAATCAAAACTAATTTAATAATAACAAAACATACAACATGTAGAAATCATAGTAAATGTTCAATATGTCTACCTTCAGACATTACGCATGCGTCTAGACGTCGGCGCATTGAGCCACGTATTCGCTCAAATATTCCTGGAGTCTCTCTAATTACCCTGCACGCATCGATAATGCGGTTTCTTAAGTCCTCTACATCGCGAACAGGAGTACGATAAACCAAATGCTGCAAATGGCCCCAAGTAGACAAATCCAGAGGATTGAGATCCGGGGATCGAGCGGGCCAATTCTGTGGTCCTCCTCGACCTATCCACTGATTTGCATATGTTTCAGTTAAATGCTGACGTGCTACTTGACTAAAATGGGCGGGAGCCCCATCATGCATAAAAACCATATCCCTTCTGACGCCCAAAGGAACTTCCTCCAGCAGTACGGGGGGATGCACTTTTCTTAAAAATTGAACGTATGCCTCACCATTTAATCGAGGAGGTAGAAAATGAGGCCCAATTAAATAATCCCCAATAACTCCGACCCACACCTTAAGAGAAAACTGTTCTTGATGGTTAGTTTCGACAATAGCGTGATGGTTTTCATCAGCCCATATGTGGTAATTATGAAAATTAATAATCTTGTCCCGAGAAAAACTACATTCGTCTGTGAATTCGATCGTCTTCAGAAAGTCACGATTTCTTCTAATCATTTCCAGCATCCAATTGCAAAATTCAAGACGGTTCGGAAAGTCTCGCGGTAACAGTGCCTGTACTCGTTGCAGATGGTAAGGGTATAAGAGATGTTCCTTTAAAATTCGAAATACCGTCATATGATCAACATTTAGCTGGAAAGCAATCTTTCTAGTACTGGTAGTAGGTTGTTCTTCTATCAAATTAAGTACTGCTGCCTCAAGCTGTGGTGTTCTTACTTCTCGATGGCGACCACAATCCTGCGTTCTTTTGTTGAATGAACCATATTCACGTAATCGTTGATGAAGTCAGACAAATATTCTATGTGAAGGATGCTGCCGTTGAGGATACATTTCAGCATATCTTGTAGAAGCTTCTAACCCATTCCCCTGCGACAGACCGTAAACGTAATGCATATCAGCCATTTCCTCATTTGTGTATGCCATTTTAATAACAAGTGAATTATTAAAGTAACAAATTAAGAACAGAACAATACACAATTAGTATTACTTCAATTTCAAAAATTTACAAACTGACAGCTTGATTCCAATTTAATTGTCAGTATCGCTAATGGCGGCCTACTAGATAAATTAGTTTCGTATTTTCGTTTTATGGCGATATGTATCTTGTTCGTAAAATAATTTTTTGCTGCGAACTGGTTTAATTTGGGCAAAAAATTCAAGAGACATTTTTTTTTAGAATGAAACAGGCTATCGGAAATAAATTTTTAAATGGTAAAAAAATAATAAGACAAAAAATTACGTTGGAAATAAATTTTAGGGGTTGCGTTTTCCACCCCTTACAACCATGGGGTAAACCAAATAAATTACTGGCTAAGTGTCTTTTTGGTAGTAGAAAATGTCAGGTTAATTTCAATATTGTAACTTGTTTAGTGCTTGTGAAAAAAATTGTTAAACAAATTTTATGTACCCCCTTTAAGGGGCTGTATCTTAACAAGGGATGCTCCAATGAAGTTTCTTTATATGAAAGATCCTATCTTTTTTTCGATGAGGAATCACCCCCTTAAATGTTTTACACTTATTTAGTTACACCCTGTATATATGAATGTTTGAAAATTGGAAATAGTGAACAATGTGATAAAAAAGTTAGGAAACGTATTAACGAATTAACTAAGATATCAAAAACGACAATTTATCGCGTAATTAAAGAAGGATTGATCACGGTACAAAGAGGAAACGGGAAAATACAAAATTAAAGAAAATTAACGATTTTACCAGATGTAATGCGGCGCACAATTTATAATATGTATAAAGAAAATAAAGTTCCTACTTTAAACATGATTCGAGATCAATTAAACGATTATCCTGATTATAATTATAAATCTTTAGATATTTTACGACATGCTTTATTACATTTTAAACATAAAAAACTTGATAATCGTATGGTAATTATATGGTAATATAGCTCGGAATATAGTATATCCAGACGAGACAGGCCTAACTTATTCTGGACGTCTATGGATTCCGTAGAATTTATGAGTTAAATGTTTTATGAGGTTCCAATTGAGATCGTAATAACTATAAAAGGATGTTATTTTAACCAAATGTCCCTTGGTAAAATTAATGATATGGATAATTAGAGCATTATAAAAAATATAAGATTAGTTCTTCGAAATCAACACTTATTTTTTTGATATAGTTCTACGTGATGGAATGAAGATTTATAAAACTTTCATTTTTACTAAAGATAAGACGAGTTAAATGTTATATAAAAAAATATATATAATTTATACAAATAAAATATAATTCTATATCAAAATTGTTACAAAAAAGAGGATCATATTAACAAATTTTAAATTTAATTTACGGTAAACAAAGATAAAAACTAGTATTTTACATACCCTGGTGTATCAAATTATATTAAACCATTTTTAGCTTATTGTAAATTAGGTGGGTATATATTTTGCTGAAATAGATATAAAAGGGTCTTTGGGTGTAGTTAGAGATAGGAATATTCATATGATTAGGATAAAATACACCATAAAAACTTTTCAAAATTACAAAATTATAGAACGGTTATAGGTTTTAATCGTCTTCTATAACTTTAAACTTCAAAATTTTTATTTTGATAATATGAAGTGTAAATAATACGAGAGACGAAAACTCGATTGGCAGAAATATAACGAGCGTTCAAATAAAAACGTGGTCAAGTTGGTTCTGAAAATTTGGACGTAGGGCGTAGCGTATAGCAAATGAACTTAAACGTCATCTTTCAAAGCGCTGTATCGCCGCTTTGTTATTGAAACTGACAGCTGCTATACGGCTCGTTAAGAAATGAGGTTAAGTTGGTCGCTATAAGCTACGCCCTAAGTCCAATGTGTCAGAGCTAACTTCGACCACGTTTTTATTTGAACGCTCGTTATTTTACAAACAGAATAATTTCTTTTAGTATCTAGTGACTTACCTCACTGGATACTATGAAAACTTTTTTGAAACCGCTGAACCCACTGCGAGATTTCCATCTGTTTACAAATGTTGCTGAATACCTTGTAGTTTTCATCAGCGTATACACATACTACAGGCACAGAGTAGTTTCACAAAAATAAAACACAGTTAAAAGTAAAAGTAAAGAAAAGTGGATGACCACTTCACATTTGCTTATGCTGCATTTACGTTTAATGCCGTTAATTATCGCACTATCTTGCCTTATACGTAGGTGTAACCACTACTTAGCCGCTAATTTATCATCGTCATTATTAATGGCGTTAGACATTAGGCGATAACACAAGTGACGGTCTTTTTTGATATATCAAAGCGATTTGCGCGTCATTTATCGCATGGATGTGGCCTAAGCATTGTCTTTTGCAACGCTTTAGAGCTTCGAGCATGGTTTGATACGGTTGCATAAAAATGGAATGGTCTAACGAAAAAATAATAGAGTTTTTAGAAGTGTTTCAAACGGATCCTAGACAAAAAGCATAAAATAATAATTGACGCTCATATAATACAACTGTAAAACGGCCTCAATCTCCATGATGAAATTGTTTTATCAAATAACGCGTTATTTATTGAGCAGACATCAAACACAATCTATTATTTTTAACGTCGTAATCATCGCGATAATGGGTGTTACACGTTAACGTAAGTGTGGCCTCAGGCTTATTAATAAAAGCCACACAAAAAAAAACTTGGGTATACTTTTTATGCGACATATATTTTTCGTAGTAATTTGGCCTCCTGAACACGAATCTGGGGTCAGAATTGGCCCATCACGTCACAATTTTTTCCTAACCTCAATAAACTTGTGAAAAATAGTGAAAATTGATGAAAATTTACTGGGAAAATTTGGAAAAAAATTTAATTCCACATCAAATAGTATATTTTTATATAAAAGACTCTGCAGAATTCAAATCCATTGTCAGAATTGAGCTAGAACGTGTGGTTTTTTTTCTAACCTCAAAAAACCGAGCAGGAATCGCTATTTTCAAATTCTCAGCGGATTTTGACCAGATTTTGTATAAAGGTGTTATTTCGGTCGCTGATTACGAATATGAATTCACATTGTAAAAATTCAAGATGGCTGATCCAATATGGCGGGTGTACTTTTTAGAAACCCACCGATTTCAGAAAAATTTGGTATCATAAGGATTGCTGGTTGATCTCACCTTCATTAATCACACATCTGGAGCCAGATTTTCATAAATCAAGGTAAAAGTTTCCACTCCGTCTAAAAATGTGACTTCGCTTAAAAAAATGACTTAAGGTCTCTACACATGTAATGATGTGTAGTGTGATGTGATTGTTTACAATATAATAAAAAATATACAATTTTTATTATATTAACATTTATAGGTACTGTTATACCTGCTGCTTAAAGGTCAATTGGTCTTGGGTCTGCATCCAGGGCACCTCCACGTGGTGACGATGGGCAACGGAGTTGTCTCACTATCTTTTTTTGTCTTTTCTTGTCCCATGGAAACAAGCACATCACACTACACATCACTACATGTGTAGAGTCCTTAAGTCATTTTTTTAAGCGAAGTCACATTTTTAGACGGAGTGGAATCTTTTACCTTGACTTATGAAAATCTGGCTCCAGATGTGTGATTAATGAAGGTGAGATCAACCAGCAATCCTTATGATACCAAATTTTAATGAAATCGGTGGATTTCTAAAAAGTACACCCGCCATATTGGATCAGCCATCTTGAATTTTTACAATGTGAATTCATATTCGTAATCAGCGACCCAAAAAACCACTTTATACAAAATCTGGTCAAAATCCGCTGAGAATTTGAAAATAGCGATTCCTGCTCGGTTTTTTGAGGTTAGAAAAAAAACCACACGTTCTAGCTCAATTCTGACAGTGGGATTTGAATTCAGCAGAGTCTTTTACATAAAAATGTACTATTTGATGGGGAAATAAATTTTTTCCAAATTTTCCCAGTAAATTTTCATCAATTTTCACTATTTTTCACAAGTTTTTTGAGGTTAGGAAAAAATTGTGACGTGATGGGCCAATTCTGACCCCAGATTCGTTTTCAGGAGGCCAAATTACTATGAAAAATATATGTCGCATAAAAAGTATACCCAACTTTTTTTTTTGTGTGGCTGTGTAATCTTCACAATAAAAGATACACGTTTGCGTAACGAAAACTAAAGAAGAACTGACGATTGCCTAAAATTGAACTAGCAGTTTTTCTGTTTACTACAAAAAACGGGACAAGAAAAGCGGACAACACGCCACTTACGACAACAAATATTTTATAGTTGTTACGATCCCAATTGGAGCCGCATAAAAACATTTAACTCATAAATTCTACGGAATCCATAGACGTCCAGAAAAATTTAGCCCTGTCTCGTCTAGATATACTATATTCCGAGCTATATTACCGTACCATATAATTACCATACGATTGTCAAGTGTTTTCTTTATACATATTATAAATTGTGCACCGCATTACATCTGGTAAAATCGTCAACTTTCTTTAATTTTGTATTTTTCCGTTTCCTCTTTGTACCGTGATCAATCCTTCTTTAATTACGGGATAAATTGTCGTTTTTGATATCTTAGTTAATTCGTTAATCCGTTTCCTAACTTTTTTATTACATTGTTCACTATTTTCAGTTTTCAAACATTCATATATATTTAATATAATACGTTAACTTTTTACGTGTAAATCTTTGTTTTTAAACTCCGAGTTTGTTTCAATACTTTCGTCAAAAAACGGTTCCACTATTTGGGGATTTTCCCAAGTTATTTCGTTATCCTCCGCTTCAAAGAGTCTCCAGAGAACCACTCTAAATTACTAGATAATTACATATAACATTTATTTTAGTAACTATTACCCTTTACTGGTTATGATATGAACAAATAATAATATCAACTAATAAATAATAATACGTATTATACCAACAACATACCCCGCCAAGCAATGCTCTGCACTGCACTGGCAAAGCGACAAAACTAAGTGAACCCGTGTACCTTACCAAAAAAATTATTTACGACCTAGTGGACCAATACAGGTTTGCTTTGATGACCAGCGCGCCGCCGTCAATTCTACATCAGGCGGACTAGTTTACCAATTCGAGTATAAATTACGAGACACATCATGGTCAAAGCATAGAAAGAAATTTCAGGAGAAGTGCATACGGTCCTGTGCCTTAAGATTTACAGGATTATTGACATTGTAACAACTAGGTATACCTCATTTTACGTAGGTTCTCAATAAGTTTTAATAGTAAGTATTATTAATTTTAATCACTGTTTTTAGTTTCGACCGATTTTGATTATTGAAAATGCTTAAACATCTTCTATCATTAAAAAATCTCCCCAGGTTTGTAAACGCACTGTGTATATTATTAATAACTGCCAAAAATATCGAATTTATTTATTGGTGTTTACTATTTCTATTTATTAAATTCTTCTTGGTAAAGAAAAATGAGTAACAAAGTAAATTTTAATATTAAATTACGAAACATTAGATAAATAAGAATTTTTCTTCTTATTTTGGTGTTTAATTTTAAATTTTGGTTCATGCATTTTAAACAGAAAGTGAGATTACATACGCAATAAAATTTAGAAATATAACATAAGTTAATTGCAAAACGGTCTTTTTAGTAATTTTTAATGTCCGATTACGTTAAATATACCCGCGGTTGATGCTACTAGTTTAAATGGCTGACATATTGTATTATTGTGACATTATTTGTGTAAAAAAAACATAGTTAAGAAGTTAAGTAATATATTTTTGCTTTTATCAGTAAAGATATAAAATGGTGCCAGAAATGGGAAGTCTTAAAAATATTCTTAATTTATGTACTTCGATGTGATTAATTTCTGCTTTATAATTGGCAAGATAAGAGAGCTCACTTTATAAACAATTTGATTTTAAATGTAAACTTAAATAATTAGCTGCTACAAAATAAAAATAACTTAGTAAATAACACCCTCCCATAGGATGATGATGCCTTTACTTTGTATTATATGACATACTTAATCATAAATAATATTTGCAGTTTAATAAAACTATGTACATTATAATTGAATTATCTACAATCAGTGTATCTTGATATGTTACTCTTTATTTGCAAATTTTGCCACTGTAAAATGAAAAACCAAGAGATACGCTTTAGAACATTTTTTACTTTGTTTTCCTCGTTCTGACGACTTGTACAATGTTAAGTATGTCATTTCCATAAAAATCTGTGAAAATGCGTTGACAATGTTGATTCACTTTCTGCATACGTGCGAATTAGACTTAGTGCGATTGACATGAATATAATATGAGGTCTGTTCATAAAATAGCAGAAGTCTCAAAAGAAATACCACCTAAAAATCACATTAGCGGTGAAAGGATCAAGTAGTCGTTGGAAAATAATTGAATGCTCGTTGTTTAAAGTGAATAAATGTCACAAAATACTTGCCATTAGTCAATGCGAACGTCAAACGTATAACTTTTGTGCTTACAAAACGTTTTCTCGTTCAGAAAAAGTTGATATGTTGCTAATTTACGGCGAGTCACAAAAAAAATCAAGAAGAGCTGTACTTATATCGAGAAAGGTATCCAGAGCGCCTCATTCCTGATCATAGAACCTTTACAAGATTGGAGGCGACCTTGCGACGAAATGAAGATGCATTTTCTATTCGGAAAAATCAAATAATTGACCGAAGGGTAAGAAAAAATGTTAATACAGCTAGACTGTTATAGTATTTCGAACAAAATCCACGAAATTCTATACGGCAGGCTAGCCGGGAATTGAATTTGGATAAATCAGCCGTTCAACGAATTTTAAAGACCAATCATGACTACAAAATTCACAATTTGGAGTATTTGCCTGAGCGTTACATTGAAAACAGACTTAATTTTATAGCTCAAATTTAGAAACTGTTGATCAGAACCTTTTGCGGCACGTTCTTTGGACGGACGAAAGTCGGTTTGTCAGTAATGGTTTGCCAAATAGGCGCAACAAACACTACTGGTCCATTGTAAATCCAATCCAAAACCAAGGCCATTTTGGCCATTGAACAGCGTGGGTTACCTAAATTTCCTACAAGAAGAACTTCCTGCACTTCTGGAGAATGTGCCTTTTGCAGCTGAGGAGAAACCTATGGTTCCAGCACGACGGGGCTCCACCTCACAAGGCCAGCTGCTAAACCATGCTAAAACTTTTAGTGGCGTTAAGATTTTTTGCTACTGGTTCTTATCAAAGTTGTATTCGGCAGAAATATAATTTATTTGTATCACAACCTACTGTCAAGAAATTAAGTTAAAGGACCCCGCAATAATCTTATGGAAATTGGGTTTCTGTCAAATTGTCTGAATTTTTGATATGTTGTAGATTTTGTCATCCTGAACAAAAGTCTCCATGGGCACAAAGTGCCAAAATGAACATTTTGGCAGCTACGGAGCTGCCAAAGCTCCCCTGACCCGTTGCAAAACTATTCATTTTCAATACTATTTACAGATGTCAAAAGCATATTTTAATTATTCTAATATATAGGGTAATGATTTTGAGGTCACTGGATTCAACCCTCATGTCAGATTGGACAAATTGACCGTTGACAGCTGTCACTTCACTGTCGACGAAGAATAGAAAAGTAAATATTCTCTGTTGACATTAGGAATTTAGGCTTTTGAGGCAGCTGAATTCAATTCCAATCTGGCATGAGAATTAAATTCAGCGACCTCAAGAACCCAAACTCTCAATGTCAACAGAGAATATTTACTTTTATATTCTTCGTTGACAGTCAATTGACAGCTGTCAACTGTCAATTTTGCCAATCTGGCATGAGAATTGAATTCAGCTCCCTCAAAAGCCCAAACTCTCAATGTGAAAAGAGAATATTTCCTTTTCTATTCTTCGTTGACAGTGTATTGACAGCTGTCAACGGTCAATTTGTCCAATCTGACATGAGGGTTGAATCCAGTGACCTCAAAAACATTATCCTATATATTAGAATAATTAAAATATGCTTTTGACATCTGTAAATAGTATTGAAAATGAATAGTTTTGCAACGGGTCAGGGGAGCTTTGGCAGCTCCGTAGCTGCCAAAATGTGCATTTTGGCACTTTGTGCCCATGGAGACTTTTGTTCAGGATGACAAAATCTACAACATATCAAAAATTCAGACAATTTGACAGAAACCCAATTTCCATAAGATTATTGCGGGGTCCTTTCCTCAGACTGCCAAAGAAAAATAGAATAAAATGCAGATTTATGCAGAATTACTTGGACAGAAAAGGTTTTCATTAAAAAAATATTCATAATTAACGTATAAAAAAAGTTAAAGCATATACAGGGTAGGAAAGTCCCCATGGTTCATCGGCCGTTACGTGAAAGCGATAAAGTAAGTCATAGAAATTCGTGCGATAGAGAAGGATGGCTATAATGAAGGCGTCTCATAGTCATCGCCCGTTTCGCACTTCCACAAATAAGATCCACTTCCACTTGTAATTCAGCGACCGGTGGTCATCTTTGTTTTCGTCGTTTGGCTTTTCTTTAATAGATGTCACCACTTATACAATTTCGACTTCGTTATTCCGATATGTTAATACCATCCGTTAACAGAGGGCAGCACAACGCGTAACAAAGAAAACTTTTTACAGTAGCTAGTAGATACTTCTGTTTGTAAATCTAGTGCCCTTGTTTCCCCTACTGAGAAGTTATTCAAATGGAGTATAGTGCTCAGCTGCATTTAAAGTTCATTTAGTTGTTATTTAAGTATACTTATAATACGTATAATCCCAAGAAATAAAGCAAAATTCCCTATTTCCCCAGTTTCAAAAATATCTGTAGATCTGGCATCACTCTTTCTAGGGCTGCCCTAGAAAGAGCTGCCCCTGCATTAAATTATTACCTAATTTTGTTATTAAACTTTTAGTTAAATTTTCGTGATTTCATCTTTTGTAAGTTATCTCATACATTTATTTTTGCTTTATTTACTGAAACGGTGTTATTCACACAAAAAAAATTACTGGCGGTAAAAAATGTTTTAGAAATCTAAGAAACATGGAAATTAATGATTCTCTTAAAGTTCTTATAATAATCAAATAATATTATTGATTCGAAGGGTGCTACTTTTTATTTTTTATTTAAATTAATTGAAACTAACCGAAATATTTCTAAATGGAATTTAAAAAATCCATTAGCGCACAGTATCTGGTTAATTTGAAAGGAAAGAGAAATCCAATTTGCCGTAAAACATATATCGAAAAATGTAAGAGGTATTTTTTGTTCCCATTGGCTTCCTTTTTCAGAAAATATAATCAATTATTATTTTGCACAGGACCGTACTAATTTTTTTTGTGCAAAAGTTTTGATAGTGCAGTATTTTATGGAAACTTGACCCGATATATCATACACCAAATTTAGTTCACATATCTCTTTTATTTCAGAAGTTATTTGCAATAAATTATTTTTTTTTTAACTTATAACACCCTGTATCTCGAAAACGGTTGTGATTTCGAAATAAGTATCCATGATAAAGTACCATTATTTTTCGTTGTACTATCTGCTCCCGGATTTTCATAGATTAAAACTGTATATTAATAAAATTTTAAGTCGTGACGTGATCTTACGATTAGGGCGACTATGTTAGGTAAATTTATATTACAAGGTGTAGGAACGCAGTAATAGGAGTTGTAGTCGAGGTATCAAAGGTTCAAATTCCGCTGCAGCATATCTGTATGTAGACCATTATAGTAGAGATAGTAGAATTTATCCACGAGACTGCGACAATCACAGAATAATAATTATTACATTAATTACATTTATCATGAAGATATTGATTCAATGAAATACATAATTAGTTTAATTTACAGCGGTAGACTTGTATTAAGCTCATCATTTTGATTTTAACTATTCTTAATTGTAAATAAATAAACACAATTTGACATTTTTTATGTGTCGTTTATGTCATAACACTTTCGTTTGTTGGTTCCTAATGATAGACAGTATTTTATAATTATTGTTAACTGCATCTTTAGTTTCTGTAATACATAGATAAGTACACCTTTTTATATATTTCATTTCTAGTTCTGACACAGATGATGTAGTGTGTGAAAATTCTTTAAATAAATTGCAATTAATTCTATGATTTTGAAAAATTCCAGCTTACGATACGTCAATAGAGCGAGAGATATTTGCATTGGCCTCTAGTTCCTAAAATCGGGATAGGTAAAATTCGACCATTTACACTGTGATTATTATCAATAAATAGTCAAATTTCTCAAATTTTCCAATAATTGTCAATTGTACACAATTTGTACCAGTCCCAATTTCAAGTAAAATTGTGTGAATTTTCATGAGCACGTTTTCTACGTGTAGATTTACAATTAAGTGACGAGCCACTATGTTCGGCCGTCGTTGGCACTACCAACATTTCAATATAACAAGATTGAACAAAATTGTCAAAGTGAATATAAAGACAAAGAAAGTTTTTAATTCTAAAGCTTCCAGTACAATGTCACACCTCCGCATTAATAATTATTTTACGTTATTTATTAACACAATTTTATTAGTAGACATTAATTTTTCGAGTTAAGTTTAAGAATAATTTAATTTTCTCATTAGACAAAACAAATGGAAATAAGCATATCTGAGTCACATGAAATATTTTTTAAATTCTTGAAAAGATATTTTTAAATGTTAGGAACAAATTAGTCACTAGAAATTAAATACAAGAGACTTATTCGTAAAGTACAGTAAATTATAGATTGTTAGATTACCAGTTCGATTACGATTTCCTATTGTAGTCCAGTTGGTAGATGTTCGGCCTGTGTCCTGTGTCAAACCTTCGAGTTTCAGATGCCGATGAATGTATAACATCTTACAGAACAAAAAGTTTTGCTCTTCTGATTTTCGGCTTTAGCGTCATTATTGTATATATATTGAATTATAGTTTTCGAAAGTTTTATAATTTTTTGTTTATAATTGACATTCTTACAGCAACTTTAAAAAATTGACGTTTTATACCGTTTTTTCAATCTCACGGCTTTGTTATTGCAAATTTCGTAATCGGACCACCGCCATTTTGTAGCTATTTTTATTACGAACAAAATCATGTACTAAGCATTTTATCGTACAAAGTCATCCCGCTGAGTTATTTAAAGAAAACTACTAAAAAAAAATTTTTCACGATGAAATTGTTAATAACTTTTTTTCCTGATAAAATACTTTGTCAGCAAATTAGCCTGTTATTGTACTCATCCTTTAAAGCAAGCCTGTGTAGTTATTTCCGGGTTATCAAGAAAATGTCACCAACAGTAACTTTTCGGCCTCTGCCGACTGGACTATTGATACATTATGAAATAAAAATCAAGAATATCGAGTGTAAAACAAAATCAAATTAGTTTAACGAAATATAGATCCACTTTCATATTTCGATATAATTTTAAACTTATTTTTTATATTATCATCAGTTATTTTTTACCTATGTCATGATCATTTTAATTAATATCACTTCTAAAAGTAATATTCAACCGTTTCATTCTCTAATCAGGGGCAGATTTTTTAAAGAGACCGACTGAGTTTCTGAATTATATGTCTAGTCTAGTTCATACAAAAAATGGTCCTTGTGTAATTCTCTTATTGTTAGAATTGATAGATTTCTGGTAAAAAGAGAAGGTGCAATTTGTTGTTCCAAACAAAGATAGGAGCATTTAGGGATATACACATAAATTTTTGTCATAAAAAGTTTAAATTAAAAAAAAATTTTTATAGAAATAATTCCAAAATTTTTCTTTCATTTATCCATTCATTTTAGAAATGCACATAAATATATTTTGAAACCTTTCATAAGCATCAGCTACACTATTTTTATCTATACAGGATGTAACCAAAATTCTTAAGTAAATTTGACAAATTCTAAAACACAAATTAATAAAGAAGCTTGTATAGACACGTGTCCATAAAATTTTTATTTCACAAGACACGTGGTGTTCGAAATTGATAAGAAATACCGTTTATTCGAATTTAAAGAAAAAAAACTCCAACAGGTAGCCATGTAAGTATTTTATCTCACAATTAAAACGTTTAGTGAAATATTTCATTTATTTATTTTATTTAAGAACGCATTATTAATATCACTTTTTTATATATAGAACCAAAAAGTATTTTAATTTAATTAGTCACTTTATTTGATAGAGGTTCATATGAGCCGACACAATAATATTAAAATATTTAAGATAAAGTATATTAAAATTAGCCTTATACTTACAGAAAAAAAGAAGTACGTTATGAAATTTAAGTGAATAAAATGGAAATAATTGATTAACACATTGTTACTTGACACAAAAAACATTTACATAGTCATAAATGTCAAATATGAGGTCTACAAGGATGGCCAGAAGCAAGTTGAATGAGTAAATTTTTTTAAAACGCCGAAACACGTTAACTGACTGATTTATTCCCATCTTTCGGTTATATAATAATTAATTCAACCCCCAACCCCCAGCTACCCCTACATTTTTTTTTCAAATGGAAACAAGGCATGAGGGGGCTCATTGAAAAGCTTATAGAAAACCGTATCCAGCCATACCAAATAAACAAATTTTATTTTTTCAATAAAATTTTTATTTATTTATTTTTTTTTCATTTACAAATTGAATCAACTAGATAATTTACAAAAATAAACTCAATATCGCAAATGCTGAAAATGTCCTCCATTCACTATTTGGCATTCTCCAAGACGATAGTAAAAGCTGTCCGCAGCATTCTGAATTACTTCAGCTGGTAAATTATGCATCTCCGCCCTAATCTTGTTCTTTAAATTCTCAATATTATCCGGTCTGTCCTGGTAGACTCTTTCTTTCAAATATTCCCAAAGAAAATAATCCAGGGGTGTTAAGTCGGGGGATCTTGGCGGCCATTCAACTGTACCCCGTCTACCAACGATTTGGAAACATTTCATCTAAGTCTGTACTGTACCATGTTCCTCAAATTTATGAAATATTTTACTAACTGTTCCTTGCGAGATTTGGTTTTCGGGATATTTCGCATTAAATAAATCGCGCACTTCAGCCTGACTTCTTATTTTGTCTCCACATCCAAGCAATATCAAGATTTCGATGCGTTGCCTTTCCGACAATACCATTGCAATTCAGTAAATAACTTGATTTTGACACAATAGTAACGTTTCGAATTCCAATTTACAACTAAAGCGAAAAATTAACTAGAAAGCCTGGCAAGTAAGTGGTTTTGCGTTAGCAGTGGTAGGTACAGTTTCAAATTCTTTATTTTATTCTGTGCAAATTCATGGAGGATAACACTGAAGATAATTAAATTTTATTTCACTTGTTAAGTAGGTGTTTTATACAACCCTAAAAACCTTGCTATTGAACAAATAAAACTTGTTTATTTGGTATGGCTGGATTCGGTTTTCTATAAGCTTTTCAACGAGCCCCGTCATGCCTTATGTTTCCATTTGAAAAAAAAAGTAGGGGTAGCTGGGGGTTAGGGGGTTTAAGAACAATTAATTATTATATAACCGAAAGATGGGAAAAAATCAAAATCAGTTAACGTGTTTTGACGTTTTAAAAAAAATTAACTCATTCAAAAGATATGAATTTTATTCCGTACTTCTGGACATCCCTGTATATGCGAAAGTAAGAAGTTTTATAGATATCTAAAAATATTTAAAAATAAAGTGATAATATTTTACTTAAAGGGGGGCGTTTATATGCGCAATTTTTTGTTCGACATTTTAGAAAATCTAAGCAAGTTGGAAACAATATCTCTTTACTGCACCAGTTTTCTTCAGGGTATCAGACATTCAAAATAAGGACAAAAAAGCATTTCCTGAATTTTGCACGCCTTTTGAATATACAGAAAATCGCGTACGGTACTATAAATATATTCACACCCCGTAGAATGCTTTTAACTATTAATTACACATAAAGTTAGGTAGGTACAGTAATCACAATTATGAACTATCTTTACAAATTTGCTGAACAAAACAGGAAAGGTATATTTTCTCATGCTTACATGTTCTCCGTGATTTTTCAATGCGAAAAATGAAACGACGTTGCTCTTATTTTCTCTATTATCTGTATTCTATAGCAACCAAAACGCCAACTGAATATTCTTCTTTAAAAAAATTTCAGTAAATGTTCGAAAACATTTTCGTTTTGGCAAAGATTAAAAATGAAGATCAGCGTAATATTATCGGAATTTATTATATCTGTAACTGCAACTGTGAAAGAGCATGTCAGATGTATTTGTATGAATATCCTGAAAAAAATAGATCGGAATTTGTTTGAATTTTGAGCACTCGAGAACCCTAGAAATAACTATGGACACGGGAATAAAACTCTAATAATGATATTATTTTAATGCGTGGTGGTAATAGTTTAAAGATAGATTTTACAGGGTCTAACGAGACTTACAGTTTACGATAATTCAATAAACAAAGAAATCTACATAAAAAATTTAGATAAATTTGGAACGAATACACTGAAGATGAATTTTTCGAGACAAAACGTCTGAATCTGGTTCGGGCTGAGGCGGTACAGTATTGGGGGTCATGAAGGCTTGCAAAAAATGTAATAAAATTTCCAGGGTCGTATTTAAAAAAATGAAGTTGATGATGTGCCTGAAGAGACGAAACATAGAAATTGATTATGTCATTCGATAGAGGACAAAAAGTGGTCTTGAGAAAGTGTTCTTCGATTTTCAATATTTCTTCAAACAAGGCTGAAATTAGACAAAACGGATTTCCAAAATTTCGTTTTTTTTCAAATATTTCGAAAACTAATCATTTTAGCCTTGATTTTTTAGAGGCATAATGTTGGTCCTCTGATTATGCAACTTTGCCCTCATTTAAGCTACTTCGTACCTCTTACCGTTTCCGAGATCCCTGTAGTGAGAAGCGAATTTGTAACAACCTGTATAGAATATACCTACACCCTAAGATGTCGCTCTACATGAACGTGTGATTTTATCGTCAAAATCATAGTTGTATTTCACTAATTTAAATCAATGGACTGATTAGCAATTATAATTAATCCAACACTGATTATGCCTCAAATAAATCAGTACATAATTGACTATACCCCACGCGAGTGGATGATCGACATAGATGCATGAATTTTTTAAATGATTTGTTGGAGTGTTAAGTTGTATGCATGTAAATTAACGAGTCTCTCAGAATTGAAATTAAAATTAATAAAATGCCTCGCTGAATAACATAAACAATGAACTGATTAGAAAATATTTGATAAATTGTATTTTAATTACTATGAAAACATTGATACCAGTTTCATAAAAAATGACCTTATAGACGTCGATTACAGAAAATGGTCAAGGGTTATGTTATAAAAAATAACTCTCCCATAAATCCGTACTACAAACAGAAAGAAAAATGTGATAGAAAATTACATCATGTACGAGGTGCTGCTGTAAGTTACTTTGAACTTTATCAGTTCTCGGTACGAGGAAGATAAGTTTTTGTTTAATTTATACAAACACCCGCAAAGAAAAACATCTTTGATATGACGGATGTTGCTCGTCGTCGTCGAAATATTGTTATTTTTTCATTTTTTAATAAATAAATGCTATACTTTTTCTGCGTATATTTTACCGCAGACAATATGTAGCTTATCGTTTCAGACTGCGTGTTAAATGCTGGAAATTGGCAACCTAAAAAGGATGCAGGGTCTTGATAGCTGGCATGCAGCAATCAAATTTAGCGCGGTAACTCTTCTACTCGGCAATAGGAGGCAGTTCTAGCGGTGGCTTTGTTACCAAATAATAACTGCCAAATAAATTTAATGCATTTAATTATGTAATTGAAGAGTTATAAGGAACTTAATATTTGTTTGTGTTAAAAGCTCTATAAAATAAATTAAGAATTAAAACTATGAATTTACCTAATTAATTACTTATTTTATATGAGTGAACACCTTGGAATGAGAGAATACAAAAACTTGCAATTAACGTTTTTAGATTTGTGCTTCAGCTTCCAATTCGGTACGATAATCACATTTACTTATGTTTAAAAAATTGCATAATACAGGTTGCGTAAATATGTAGCGAAATAAATAGTAGTAAGCAGTAAATAAATATGGGTAACCAATAAATATACCTTGTATCCTTAGATGGGTACTGCTCTCTTATTGTTGATTTCTCTAGATAGGTAAAATAATTCGTGACAAAAGTGTTGCATATCAGGATGCCATTGGTATTCTGTATCATATTTGTGACACAAGGAGTTAAAAAAAAATTAAACAATGTAAAATTTCGTTAAGAATAGTACCTTAATTTTTTATTTAATAAAATTGTTGGAACTTCAAGGGGTGGTTGAATACGAAATTTATTTAACAAAAAAACAACAAATCATCAATCCCTTACAAAGATAATATAATGCATTCGCTACTGCTTTTCGGCTCCAGCCCCGATCTCAGTTCCTTAGACATATTTTTGTGGGGACACTTCAGCAAAATACAGGGTATCCCAACGAAAATTTGACCCCCCCTATAATTGGAAAACCGAATAATATTTCAAAATTCGCCGAGGCCCGTCGATTTTTGTTCTTGGGGGGAGCTTTTTTGACAGTCAAGCCAACTCGATATGTTCATCCCCCTAATGCCTAGCAACCCCAACTTAAAAATTTCAAATGCAACTACCCCACTTGTGGCACATCATTTTAAAGCCCTTTTCATTGCGAATACAGTGACGTACCGTTTTTAGAAATCGGTTGAGATTTGACAGAATTATTGGTTACAAACGAAAAGATGACAAACCAACTTACGCGTAGTAATTTCTACACAAATGCCCACCACTAATAAGTTTTTCATCTACTACACATGACCGCATTACCTAATTGTTATTGATGTGTCTATCAGTTTACAAAAAAGTCAGAAATGAAATAAAAAAGCTGAAGCAAATAATAAATCAGATTTATTTGATGAATTGCTCAAAATGACCCCCGTTAACTTCCAAACAATAATACAGTCTGTTTTCAAATTCTGTTCGAACATTATTAAAGACATCCGCAGTTATTAATCGGCATTCTTCTACAATTCTCTGACGTAGCACTTGCAATGTTTCCGGCTGAGTGGCGTACACTCGTGATTTTAAATGACCCCACAGAAAAAAGTCCAAAGGGGACAGATCCGGAGATCTTGGTGGCCATTCGACGGGACCTCTTCTGCCAATCCAATGCCCCGGGAAATGGTCATCCAAAAATTGTCGCACAGCAGCAGCATAGTGCGGGGGCGCACCATCTTGTTGGAAGGTTATTTCATTTTCTAGTAAATTGTCGTCACTTTCTAAAATCTCTGTTATCCTAGGATCAATTGTACTTTCCAATAATTCTAGATAGGTGTTTCCATCGAGATTACCTTGGATGAAAAATGGTCCAACAAGATGGTCGCCCAAAATGCCTGCCCAAACATTCAATTTTTGAGGTGTCTGAGTATGAAATTCCCTGATTAAATGCGGATTAGTATCACTCCAATAACGACAATTGTGTCTATTCACTTCGCCATTCAACATAAATGTGCATTCGTCGGAGAAACATGTATTGTAGAGAAGATTTGGATTCAGTAGAAGTTGTTCACTAAAGTATTCGCAAAATTGGTTACGGCGATCAAAGTCATCTTCATGTAACTCTTGAACCAGCGTCATCTTAAATGGATGAAACTTGTGTTTTTTCAAAATTCGATGAACACTGGAACGGGATACGCCAGAAGCTTGAGACACAGTTGTAATCGATTGCTTATTATCCATCTGTACATGACCCAAAACTGCCACTTCAACTGCTTCATTTCGAACTGGCCCAATTACTTCACGTTTCTTGTTTAAAAGCGAACCTGTTGCAACAAATTTGTCAATCAGGTGTTTAACGTACTGGTGGTTTACATTTTTTTCAGGATGATTGGCATTAAAAATTCGTGCTGTAGCTTTAGCGCAATCGTGATTTCGATAATAAATTGCAACAATTTCTACTCTTTCCGCGATAGAATAAACCATTTCGAACACACGTTAATACTTTCAATAACGGCTGAAACTAACGATTTCTTGGTCACAAGCAAAAAACACCGACTTTTTTTGTAGTACTGATTTTTTGTTATTTTGAAAAGGTCTGAATTCCTATAAACTTAAGTATCTTCTACTAATAACTATTTTAGTATCTAGTTTTATTTGCTTCAGCTTTTTTATTTCATTTCTGACTTTTTTGTAAACTGATAGACACATCAATAACAATTAGGTAATGCGGTCATGTGTAGTAGATGAAAAACTTATTAGTGGTGGGCATTTGTGTAGAAATTACTACGCGTAAGTTGGTTTGTCATCTTTTCGTTTGTAACCAATAATTCTGTCAAATCTCAACCGATTTCTAAAAACGGTACGTCACTGTATTCGCAATGAAAAGGGCTTTAAAATGATGTGCCACAAGTGGGGTAGTTGCATTTGAAATTTTTAAGTTGGGGTTGCTAGGCATTAGGGGGATGAACATATCGAGTTGGCTTGACTGTCAAAAAAGCTCCCCCCAAGAACAAAAATCGACGGGTCTCGGCGAATTTTGAAATATTATTCGGTTTTCCAATTATAGGGGGGGGTCAAATTTTCGTTGGGATATCCTGTATATTATTAAAGACCTCAATATTTGCGAGGATTGAAAGAAAAAATGCTGGACGAAATGTTCGATAATTCTGAATTTGTTTTTAACGCAATATATATGATGATTATTTTCCGATCTTTGTCCGTTGATGGATGTGTTTTTGGTGCTCTCTAGTTGTGTGCGTGTTTCTACGGTGTTTGGTGCTATTTAAGATTGATTTTTTTTTCTACTGCACAGTGGGACACGGTATTGAGACTTGATATTAATTGAAATAATCCCAGAGTGTTTCTGTTGACTCTTAAAATTGCATTTCTCCAGTCTGGTTTATCTACTGTGATATGTTTTGTCTGCGCGCGGTGGACGTTTTTCATCAGTTTTTGTAAATTTTGGCTGAAGTATAAAACATCCAAAGATTTTTTATTCACTGCATAAATAAGGACTTTTTTGCCTGAATACTATATCCGCATGTAGAAAATTGATTTATCCCTATCAGGGGTGACTCGTTCAACATGACGAGCTGCTCTAGATGTAAAATTAATAAAAATTAAGGATTCGTTGGATGCGAAGCTGCTTGCGATAAGTGGTATCACTACTCCTGTATTGGATTGAGTAATGCCGAATTTCATATGCTGACCAAAAATAAGAATTTATTTTATATGTGTGATGACTGTAAACGTAAATGTGATATAGTAGTAAAGTCTAACGTCCAAGATTACAACAGTACTATCAAGAATTTTAATGAGCGTATTACTGATATCTCTAAAACTGTTCGCAAATCTTTGGATTCTCAGATAAGAGGATTTAGCAAATTACTTGATAATTTGAAAGACAATCTTCTCTCTACTATAAAAGCGGATATTGAACTTATTATAACTGAACATCTAAAAAAGTCTGCATCTCAGAGGCCGGAGTGCTGTTCGAATAAATCATATGCTGCTGCTGTGGTAAACAACTCTAATGCATCACTACTAGTCACCCCTAGGGCTACTATGAAATTGACCAAAGTAGGATTAATTCAAGAGCGATTTTCTCAGAAACCGTTAAAGATAACGATTTGAAACAAGAGTACCTTTTTAACCTAAAACAGTTCGGGAAAACGGAATTTGTTAAAAAGTCAAAGATGAAAAAGTTACACACCCAAAGTACCAAGGGCCCCCCGTACCCACCCCAATGGACCTTGTGGAAATAAATGGATTAGTCCATCAAATTGCTCATCAAAATTTAGCTGTGTATACCAAATTTCATTCATTTATCACAACGCGATTGAGAGATATTGCAAAAAAATGATTTCCATTCCTCCCACTTCAATGGGTCCCTGTGCCCTTAGGAAGCATTTCCGGACCCATGTTCATATGAACTTTTTTACTTAGTTTTGATCATAGAATCGGCCTGTTCAGGGTTGGCAGCTAATTATGAGACACCCTGTATAGTGTCACTTTATAAAAATTTAAAAATAATATTCTGGGTTCGGCGTAGCAATTAGAGTCAAATACTTCAATCTCTTCTATGTTGTGTTTAGAGTGTTATTATCAAAATTGTCGGGGAGTCTGTACCAAAATGAGTGACGTATTTATGAACACTCTCGCTAGTTGTTTTGATGTAATAGCTTTTGGAGAGACATGGCTGCATGATGGAATTATAGATTCGGAATTATTTGATCCAAAATTATTTAGTGTTTATTGTCGAGATTGTAACTTTGAGGCGACTAATAAAAAGAGAGGCGGCGGTGTTCTGGTGGCGGTAAGCAGTAGGATCGAATCTTCTTCATTTGATGTTAGTGGACTTTATAATGGTTTCCCTGACCTGGATCACACTGATATTTGTGCGGTGAAATTGAAAATAACTAATGAATATTTTTTCATCTTCAATGTTTATATACCGTCAGGTTCTTGTTATGTTGTGTATGATAGTCTTTTTCGTCGCTTGAGCCATTGTATAGTTCTAATATTATTATTCTAGGCGATTTTAATATTCCGGGTTTTTCTTCTTACTTGTTGAATGATCAAGCTGATCAAACATTGCTCTCCCTCCACAATTTTATGAATTGTTTTAATCTAGACCAGCATAACTCTGTTCACAACACTGATAACAGAATTTTGGACCTTATTTTAAGTAATGTTCACTGCTCTGTTTCTCAAGCTCAGGGGTCGTTGCTACCGGTTGACTTACATCATCCGGCTTTTGTGGTTGACATAGATTTTCCAGCTGCTGACAGTGTTAATACCTTTCCTTTGAACAGAGACATATGTTATTTGAATTATAAAAAGGCTGACTTCCGTAACTTATATCATGATTTGTCTTTAGTGGATTGGACCATTCTATCTTCATTTACACATGTAGACAATGCTATTGAAACTTTTTATAATATATTGAGGTATTTTAACGAAACACGTTCCCAAAAGTAAATTTTCAAACTATAATTGGAAATTTCCTAGATGGTTCACAAGAGTAGTTATTTCACTTTGGAAAAGTAAAAACAAGACATATAAACTGTATAAGTCCACTAGATCTCCTTTTGATTATGAAGAATTCAACAATATTAGAGCTTCTTTTAAGAGTCGGGTGATCATTGCCTATACTAATTTCATTTCTGATGCTGAGCGTTCGCTGAAAACTAATCCTAATTTCAGATCAAACAAGTTCTCTCAGACGTCTGGCGTTCCTCAGGGTTCGATATTGGGCCCTCTTTTATTTGTGTTGTTCATTAATGACATTGTTGAAGATGTAAATGTGCATTACCTTCTGTATGCTGATGACGTCAAATTATACCGTAGAATTGACAGCCCTAATGATTGTGACGATCTGCAAAACAATCTTTTGACCTTCAGCAATTGGTGTAATAACAATAGATTACCCATAAATGCATCCAAATGTAGAGTAATGTCTTTTTATCGCTTATTAAATCCAATTTTATTTAATTACATGCTTGACGATTGTGTGCTCGAGAGGCCTGATTTTGTAAAGGATCTGGGAATTATTTTTTGAAAACTTAGGTTTGCGCGTCATATGGAGGACTGCATATCATTCTGCGCAATGCAAGGGATTTTAAAGAGTCTACATCGCTTAGATTATTGTATATAACTTTCGATAGATCTAAACTTGAATATGGCTCTGTCATATGGAGTCCGATCTATGAATTTCAGATTTCCGCGATGGAAATGGTTCAAAGAAGATTTTTCAAGTCGGCAGCATTTATATTGGACGGTGTTTATCCTGCGCGAGGAACACAACAGGCTATATTTTATAACCGTTTCGAATTGCAAAGCCTAATTTCGAGGCGTCAAATGTGTTGTGTACGGCTTCTCTTTAAGATTGTACATTATTTAGTTGTTTCCGATGCTCTGCTGGCGTATTTGAATTTTAGGGTGCCTAGGCTTAACAGTCGATTTAGCAATACATTCCTTATACCTCAAGCCCGTACCAATGTTTTGTTAAAATCTCCATTGTATCAAATGATATATAATTATCGTGCCGTTGAAAATGTTTTGGACATATTTTCATGCACACTTGCCGATGTAAAGCGCTGTTTTTTGTAGCTTTTCTTGCTTCTTGCGTTTGACCTATTCCTTTTTAAGTTTGTATGATTTTATACTTTTGTCATATAGGTGTCGAGTTTTTAATGTAGTTATTTATCTCTTTGTTTTGTGTTTTTTATTATAGTTTTTACTTATCCTGTAATTGGGCTTTTGTCCCGTTGGATATTTTATTGTAATAAATAAATAAATTAATTAATTAATTAAAGCATATTTTCAACTGTATCGTCACAATTACTTACATGTTGAAAATTTGTAAAAATTGGTAGGCATTTTAATGTTATTTCGTTTTTAGGTATTCTCCTTATGTTAGCTATAAAAATCGTTGTTTGTTATTTCAATAAGGATGTATTTTATTTTTTTAATGATATTTTAGTTGAAACATATTTTTTATGCTAGCGAATTTTGTAATGGCAAAAGAAATATAGGAAAAGTCGTAGTTTTCTATCTTTAATTATTAAACATAGAAGTGCAGGTGTCAAAATACAATCAAAACCCCTGTACCTACGGTCCGCGACGTACTAATAACCCACCTTGTATATTAAATAAATTTATCATCATCATCAAATATTAAAAAAAATTATATTACAAGCTGTTTAAAATATCATTATAGTTAAATAACGTAACTGTGACACCGCTGCAGAATATCATCTGAAACTACATAGGTATTCGTTGATTCTTTAAAATATTTTTATCAATACCTAACATCATACATTTAAGTAAATACAGTAACGCAAAAAACAGACATTGATAAACAAGTGTACAAAATAAATCCATAAATACGCGTGACAACATTGCCAAACTGTTGTTTAAATGTTGCTAGGATACGAGTAGGAATGCGGGCCGCTTCATTTGATTATTCCTAAAATTCTGCTGGTGGTGTACTCTATCGGCAATTCGGAAATTTAAAACTCCTATAGCAGTGGCGGTCTGGAGCGAAGCTATATTGTATGTGTTTTTAAATACTGACATTATCATTTTGCTAATAATAAATCTACTAAATTATTCTTTAATTCATATGTTTTAGCAGTTTTTTTAGCTTTAAACATTAACTAAACTGGCTTGGAAAATAATTCAATATTGACAACTGAATTTCTTTTTCGAATTTTTTCTCCTAATTAGCAAAATATGGTGAGAAACATCTTCGTTTTAATTATACATTGTTTATTATTAGTTTCTGTACTGTATTTTAAAAATATTAAGCTAATTATATTAGAATGGAATAAGAAAAAAAATATTTTATATTGTTAACACTTGTTATTGTTATTTCAAAATTTAAAATTCAGATCAGTATAAAATAGTGACACTACGCAAATCGCTGTCATATCTTGTATTTTGCAAAAATAGATTAATTAATTTATCCTGGCTGAATTTAGAGTCTTTAGAGGTCTTTGTCCAAACAGATACTATGATAGAAACAGGGATAGTATATAAAAATGTTTGTAGTACTGATGATTAAATAGTTTCAACAGGTCATGTATGTGTTTTTTCATGTATAGGGTACTAGATTTTGAGAGATTATTTTTTATTTTTCGATTTTTTCGTTAGAATAAGAATTGTAGCTATGATTTATTAATTTTAGTTCCAGTTTCATGCAACATCATAAGAAATAACATCATAATTATGATTACATTTGCCCCGATATACAGGGTGTCTTACGGTGACGGCCCATTGGAATTATTTCAGAGACTACTTCGATTTGAATTTTGAAAACTTGGGATACCGGGTTTTCGGGCATGCCCTTCTCAACTAAAATAATGGCGTCCACGGACCACTTCCGGTTATACCAGATATCGCCATCAACTTTTTTATTTTAAATGGAACACCTTATATATTATTGCAATTAAGGATTCTACGTGTTATTTTAGGTGGACATTTATGAAGTTTCCCTATGCCTAAAATGAACCGTTTTCGAGATATTTAATTTTTTTCCAAATAATGGAGAGAAACCGGCTAGCTTCAAATCATGTGTACTTTATAGTAAGAAAGATAAAGCAACAATATTTATAGGGGGGATAGTTAGACCCCTAAGCTTCCCATCCATACTTTCAAAGTGGCTTAATTGCATACAGGGTGGTAGAAATTAAATGCCGAGTTTAGTTAACTTCAATCCTTCATAAGTCCGTTTTTTTAAATTGAACACCCTGTATGTTTTTCTATATTCTGATACACAATTTTGTTCTCTTTCGAATGGTATCAGGGTTCTCTATACCTTTCTCTTCTAGTTTTTAAGTTATCTACTATTATTTGTGTAATCACCTAAAATCATATAATATCTTGCGAGGATAGCTGTAGAATTTTTAGTAAAACTTCAAAACAAACAACTAAACTGTCACCAGTTATTTATTATTATTTATTCACAGACGTTGCATTGGGATTCTAAGCAGAACATTTACAGTTTTTAATGAGACATATCCCAATTTTCCACCAAAGAGCAGAATAAAATTAAGAAGAATTCTAAAAAATCAACATAGTAATGCACAATTTTAATTATGTATGTTGATAATAATAATGCACTACGATAAAAAAAATGACTTAAAAAAGTCATAAGTGTTCAATATGACCCCCGTTAACAGCTAAGCACTTGTGGATTTTGGAGATAACACCATCAGTCACCGCTTTTGCTATTTCAGCTGCAGGCAATTCATGGAACGCTCTTCGTATTCGAGCAATCAAATCCTCTTTTGAAGCAACGGGTGTAGAATAAACTTTTTGCTTTATTACTCCCCAATCATAAAAATCTAATGGAGTGAGGTCGGGAGACCTAATTGATACCAAACCTCCTTAGTTGGTCTAAAGGTATATCATCTAGAAAATCTGCCAAGAAAATATTGAGATATCTGTCGACATTTAAATTTTCTTCGTAGATATGGTAAGAAATTTGGTTATCTTTAATTAGACAAAAAACATTTACACTAAATTTATTTTGAAAGTTTCTTTCCCGGATTTTTACTCTGCTGCACGAGTTGAGAGTTCTGGATGAACATTAAAATAGGCTAGCACATTTATTATATTATCTTCATTTGAAGTTATTGGTTTTGGTAAAATTCTTCTTAACTTTTTTCTGCTCATTGGTGGCAAATTTGGATATGTCTCATTAAAAACTGTACATGTTCTGTTTATAATCCCATTGCAACGTCAGTGAATGAATAATAAATTTAAAATATCAGCATTTGAATATGTATTGTTTTCCATTTCTTATGAAAACTAAATTACACTGTCACTGCAAGATACTAACAACCAATTTGTTGTTTGTTCTGAAGTTTTGCTACAAATTCCGCAGCTATCCTCTCAAGAAATTACATGATTTTAGGTGATTACACAAAAAATAGTAGATAACTTAAAAACTAGAAGAGATAGGTAAAGGGAACCCTGATACTGTTCGAAAGAGAATAAAATTGTGTATCAGAATATAGAAAAACATACCGGGTGTTCCATTTAAAAAACCGACTTGTGAAGGTTTGAAGTTAGTTAAACTCGGCATTAAATTTCTAGCACCCTGTATGCAATTAAGCCACTTTCAAAGTATGGATGGGAAACTTAGGGGTCTAGCTATCACCCCTGTAAATATTGATGCTTTATCTTTCTTTATCACCCTGTATGCGTGTTACCAGAATTTCATTGTCAAGTTAAGAACACAAGTTAAAAAACATTAGCTTTAATTATTCTTACTGATAAAATCATATTGAAAAGCTAATTGAAATTTGGAAACTGGAATTTCATTGTTGACTCAGAAGTTGAGGAATGTGCCAAAAAAAAAAAATCATTCAATTGCATGGTTTGTTATTAATTCATGTTCGTATTTTCCCAACCATCCTGAAGTTCTACCTTCAAGACTTAGCTTTACGCTGTGTACAGGGTGATTCACGACTTATCCAAAAAATTTGGGAATAGATGCGTCATGAGTCAATATCGCGAAAAAAATTATGTAAGTTATAGTATTTTCAACCTTTACATCGCTGGACCACTGTTGCCTCTAGCGTCATTCGCGTGGTATGCTGTACGCTCTCTTCACGTGGCCCTGGCATTTCCGAATACTGGAATCCGATGTTTGTATTTACGTTTTTGTGATAGTGTTTACATCAGTTTTTCAAGTGTCAAAAATGGTTAACTTGTATAGCAACTCGGGAGTTAGTGGATATGGTTTGAATTTATAGTGATGCAAGACAACATTTGTGTTATGGAGAAGCATTTGTGTTATGATGAAGCAAGACAGCATTTGTGTTCGTTTCTAATACCTACACTAAGAACAGAGTATTATGTACTGTTTTTATAAAACAATAATTTGAAGCAGTTTGGCCGCTTTGTACCATAAAATAAAAGAAACAGCTCACTATATTCTTTGAAGAGTCTGTTTACTTGTGAACCGCTTGTAAATTCGATCACGTTTACGTCAATTAGTAGATGACTTAAACAACAATAATTAGGATTTCCCGCCTACTTCCTCCTCTTTCTTTTATTTGCGAACGTACGTGGTTGTTTTAATGTAATTCCGCTGATATGTCTAACAAGATAGCATTCGCATAACTTAATATAATTGCAGTGTAGCGGACGCCAACCGAAATACCAGTCAGTAAAACATTTTTTCATTTGAAATAAAAAACAGTTTACTTATCTCAATTTTTTGACAGCGGTTTTACAAATTCCACTTTTTATAATTTGAAGAAAAACGACAAAAATTTATTTCACTATTCTCAAATAATAAAAAAATTTGTAGTAGGAATTAATATTAAAATTACGTTTTGAAAAATTTTACCATTTCCGGTTTTTCTGGTTTTTACTGATTATGAGACTTAAGAATGGATTTGGTTGTGAAACATGAGAAATGTCTTAAATAAATTATAAGGACAAGTGTTATAACAATTTATTAATAAAGAAATTAATATTTTTCATAAAGAAAAGATATTGATCTTAAAGATATGAATGAATAATATTATGTCTCAATAGTTTGTGTGTACGAGTTAAGATTTGGCGATTCTGAACGGTTTTAGACAGGTACAGACTTATCGAAATTAGAGGCTCGTTTTTATATTTGTTTAATCTCGAATATACGGGGTCTTTTTAAATGAAGTAGCAAAAATAGTACCAGTGAATGTAGAGCCAAAAATAAGAGGATTGAAGTAAAAATACCTTATATGAAAGTTGCATCCCTGAGGCGATATACCCTCTTAAAGGAGGGGATTGAAATTCATATTTTAATTTTTTTCTTTAACATTACTCGAATCGCTGGATTAGTCGTGGTCGTGATGCCTCTGTTTGTTGGCCTGCACGTTCACCTGACCTAACGCCTATGGATTTCTTTTTGTGGGGACACATAGAAAGTATTGATTAGGCCACTCCTGTTGCCTCCTTAGAAGAATTATGCTTAAGAATATTTCAGGCAGCAGATGACCTTCGCAATAACCAAGAACTGTTTGTGCGAATGCGTTATAACTTCAACAGACGTACGAGTATTAGATTATGCTTGCAGCAAAATGGAAATTATTTCGAGAATATTCTTTAAATTTATTTTTGCATTTCTTGTTTTTCGTTCGTTTTAAATTTTATTTCAGATAAATAACTTTACCTAATACATGTCCCATAGTCATAAGTTATCAAATATTTTTCATTAATTAATAGCAAATTATTCATAATGTTATTATTAAATTACCAGCTTATTGACAGAAAGTGTCAATTTATTAATAAGATAAATAACAATTTATTTTTTATGATATCCGCCTACTTTATACTTACAAATTTTCGCAATTACCCCTTTAGTGAACGATGACGCATCTAATTTTTTTACTAGAAAACTATCGGTTTTATCGAAAAATTACAAGAGGTAAAAAAGAAGCGCAATCTTCTCAATAAATATTTTTAAATAAATAATTTGCTTCATATAAAAAAATTCTAATAAAATATTGCAATGGGGTTGACTGTTTCACTCCTTTATAAAGTACTCCAATGATCGAACAAATATTGAAAAGTTGTCTCTTTATTTGTAGGATGCTCATACCAAGTTTCGTGTCTCTAGCATTCCTCACGTTAAAGAAAAAAAATTAAAATGTGAATTTATATCCCCTCCTTTAAGAGGGTATCTGGGGTCCAACTTTCATATAAGGTATTTTTACTTCAATCCTCTTATTTTTGCTACTATTTAAAAACACATTATATATGGATTTATCTGGTTTTTCATGATACGGACAACTTATTTTTGTTTTTTAATTACTACTCGAAGTAAGCATTTTTTATCAATTGTCACCATTTTTTTTTTTTAAGGAATTCTACTACTGTTATGGATTAGGCTTAGTGCACCTGTAGAGTGTAACAGAGCCGGCGCGGCAGTCGGTGGTCTTCACAACTGACTTGCGTTTTGAACTATTCAGTTATTTAAGGAACCTTGTAGTAATTGGTGTCGCGTCGATACCTTTCTTATGTCTGCTTGTCTGCTTGGTACTGTGTATACATTCTTATTACAAAACTAAAGTGACAAGACATTTGAAGAGCCATACCCCGTCCAGCGCTGAAGACTCTGTATTTTTCTATGAACTTACAGACGCCTTTCTTTCAAGGAATATTCCATTAAACAAGCTATAGAGAACTCCAAGTTTCGTAATTCCGTAAATTGGAATCACATGGACTTTCCCTAAAAGAACAATTTGATATAATGGATGATGTACAAAAATATATATACGATGCCAATAATATACGCCCAGTCAGTAGTACGATAAAAAAAATGCAAAAAAAACAGGATTGAAAAACATATGTAAAGTTTTATCTGGTACATATCAGGAGTTACCAGTAAATATATTCATAAATAGTTCACGCCTCAACAATTTCTCATACTGTCCGTTGTCAACGGTAGACGCTGAACGCTCATTTATTTTTCCCTACACAAGTTAATATTAAGTGATAAACGTCGCCGTTTCACTAAAGAAAACTTAGAAAAGCACGTAGTAATGTTTTACATAACTCATTCCAATATACCACGGAAGCCTTGTCTCAACACTAAGGTTTATCGGGTAAGTGGTGTCATTTAAATTTATATAGGTATTTTCTGAAAACATATTAATATTTTCATTCGTAATCTGACTACGGCCCTGTTAAACTCCGCGCCGCACTATGCCTGGTCATGATATGCGAGTCATATACAGGGTAGCAAAATGAAACTGCATCTTCTAAAAAAGTACAGTATCTTTAGACCCTTGGTTTATCAAGACTTTTGAGCTTTAAATAACTCGATAAAGAGGCCGCATATTAAAGAAAATATTTCCTTTTAAAATTTAATCCGTAATTTTGCTAACAACATTTAGGAAACTCCTTATACATACCTACTTACAATAATGAGTAGCTTCCTGATGACAATCTTTCTATTAACTTTTGTCAAATGTCGTTTAACTTTTGTGAGGAGGCATTCAATTAGAATTAATTATGGTTATTATCTGCCTGCATATGTTTGTCTAAATTGCTAAATCTTTGAAAAAGGATTTACTTCTGAATTTTAACTCAATTTTCACTGAAACCGGCGAAATTTGAATTGGGGGAGACTGTACAAATCACAAAATTTTATATGAATGTATAGTGTAATAATTGCAAAAGGAGTTTTACTGAATAACTCTTAGATTACGTTATTTTATACAGTGTGTCCCTGAAAAGGATGGACAGCGCTTGACCACAGGTTCCTTAGATGAAAACAAGACTATTTAGCCTAACTTACCTATATACAAAAGTGCACGCCTACTGAGATATAGCCTTCTAAATATAGAACAGATAACCTAGTTTTTTTCAAATAATTTGAAAATGTCCCAGAACTGCAACCTCCACAGCTTCATTACGCACAGGACGTTCATTGTTTCGCTTTTTATTGCCCACAGATCCCGTCTCCCGGAATTTTCTTACTAACTCCAAGACAATTTTGCGATGTACGGGTTTATTGGCATGTCGTTCAGTAAACAACTGAGCTGCTCTCGAAGCACATTCGTTATATTTATAAAATAATTCAATTATTTCCACCCTCTCTTGCATCGAATAAACCATTTTTAATTATTTTGTATTTAATGCGAAACAGCCACTCAAACCACTTACACCACTTTACGACAAAATCGCTGACTGAAAAATGGTCTCTTATCTAATACCGTTTTTAGTGGAATTTGTGAAAGAAATAACTGCAAACAATCTAACAACACGTTGGAGTAAGTAATGAGAATAGTTTTTTGTTCTTCTATTATCAAGCAGCTTTTTGAACATTTCACAATTCTTGTATCTTAGAACCAAATAATCAAATAGTGTTTTATTTATCCTAGTATTTTAAAAACTCTTTATCAGAATATTTTGGTACAATTTCTTCTACATATACTGTTTAATTGAATTTCGTTTATCTCTTTTAAATAAAGAACTGATTATAGTTTCTACTTCATCACCACTATCACTCGAACTTGAATGAAGATCTACTAATCTATTGTCTAAAAAGTCATCGTCACAAAAAACACTTACGACGTCTATAATTAATGCTTAGTTAGGAAAAAAATACAGTTTTCAGATTTAGAATATATAAACTACTAAATAACTAAACTAAACTTATATTATTGTACAGCTATACCATCTCACACCTCGTTATTCCTTTGATCCTAACAGAACTTTTGCACCACTCTGATCAGCTGGTTTTCAGTGTAGTGTAATTTACACTACACTGAATAACAAAGGAAAGAACTTATTATTATAATAGAAATAGCCGTTTTCTTTGCTCTCAGATTTGAATGATGAATACCGAGACTGAATCAGGATCAGACAAACACGAACTAAATAGATCCATGATCCATCAATCCAATTTCGAAGAGAACAGGATTTTGTTTATTGTTGACATTTGATTTGATTTTAAATATTTAGGTAAACCTATTCTTCTGTGCACAATTAAAATAAAAATAGTAACTGCCTTCTTAAAGAAAAAAGAAACCACCACAATTTTAAGGTTATATTAAATATGTGATCGTGATCAAAAGTTCTAATCACAGAAGAAGTTTGATTCATAGAGGAAAGGAGATTACCGATCCAAAATGGGTTTACCTTGTTCACAAATATTATCTATTTCAACGTAAATGTATCGTCTAAAAGGAAGTTAATAAAGATCTATACAGTACAATATAGAAAATGCATATCTACGATTAAAGTTATTTGGATCCTCGATTACTTATACCTATCCAAATCTCTAAAACTTATACCTATCCAAACCTCTAAAAAAACGAAGTAGTGACTAGGTACGATGGTACGAAGCAGAAAATAAATAAACAAAGATAGAAATATTAACTTAATATCCAAATCAACCCACAAGTCCGGTTTGATGATTAGGCAAACTCTGCCAAACCGGGTTAACTACATTTCTCGCCAAAACGTCAAACCTCAACAAACTATAGTTAACCGGGTTAACGGTTTTCTCGCCAAAAAACCCTTAATGTTCTATATTTTTGTTATATATTTAGTAAAATGTTTATCTACCAAAAATTTCAATGTTATTTTTCTTCTTAAAATTTCATTTTGTTCATAAAGCAATTGATGTTTAAATATTTAGTAAAAGTAGGTAATCAATTACCATTATAGATCGATCAGCATCGATTACTACACAATCATATCCTCTGTAAAATTATTTATTATTGAATGGAAGTTGCTGGTCAATTATTTTCAGCCATTTGGATATGTTTAGACGCTTCTTTAACTTAATGATTTTGAAATTAATAGCGAACTCGATAGCGAATTTTAATTAGAGAATAATTTGTAGAGATAATAGGAAATTGTATATCTGCACCCTTTATCTTTTAAAAAAATGGTTTGATTTTCAAAAGGGACCCATGACTGTGTAAAGAATCAAAAGAGCTTTTCAACGATATGCAACTTGACCAACCTTCCTATTAAAAAATTTGGAGGGGATGTTTACCTCGCTCAGGGGTTAGCAGTTAGAACCATCTAATTCATGTAAAAAGATGTCCCCCTCGCAAACAAAATCGACGGGTTTTTGCGTTTTTCCTAGCCGCTATGGGTTCTGTTACGTTTTCGTTGGCCATCCTGTATTGGCGCAACAATAACTATTACTACTTCTTCTACTGTTACAACTAACGAGCGTTCAAATAAAAAAGTGGTCAAGTTGGTTCTGAAAATTTGGACGTAGGGCGTAGCGTATAGCAAATGAACTTAAACGTCATCTGTCAAAGCGCTATATCGCCGCTATCAATTTGAATATTTTCGTTTTAAAAAGCGTTTAAAATGGTGTTTTCTCAAGAACAAAAAGTGTTTATCATAGAGTCCTACTTTAGAAATGGACGCAAGATTGATGGAATATGGAAGTATTCTATTGAGGAATGTTTCATAGAATTTCAAAATCAATTTCCCGGCGTTGTTGAGTACAAAATTTTTCAAAGTGCAGTTCAGCGTTGTGTTAATGTTTTTCGTGAAACGGGCAGTGTAACAAGAAAAGAAGGAAGCGGCCGACCTAAAAAGCGGACTGAAGAATTAAAAGAAAATGTCCAACAAATAATGGAAAATGCGCCAAGAACTTCTGTACGTGTTTTATCACAAATGGTGGGAGTATCAGTCGGTACCTGCCACACAGTGTTAAAAAAAGATTTGCGTTTGTTCTCCTATCGTTTAACTTGTCAGCAAGAACTTCATGAAGTTGATTTTCCGCGACGGGCTGTATTTTGTGAATGGTTTTTAAACAACTACGGTGAACTTCATAATATCACCTTTTTTTCTGATGAAGCCTGGTTTCATTTAAGTGGTTACGTAAACTCACAGAATATGAGAATGTGGTCTTCTGAAAAACCAGATAACTTTTTTGTCGAGGGCCCTCTACACGCTCAAAAAATTGGAGTTTGGTGTGCTCTCAATCGAAGGAGGATTTATGGACCTATTTTTTTTAATGGTACTCTTACTGCGCAAAGGTATAGAGAAGAAATTATCGCTCCTTTTGTTAACCAGCTGGAAGAAAACGAAATTACAAACTTTTACTTTCAACAAGATGGCGCAAGGGCACATACGGCAGGCGAGACGATGAATATGTTGAGGGAAGTTTTCCAAAATCGACTAATAAGTCTCAATGCTGAACATGAATTTCCACCGAGGTCATGTGATATTACGCCGTGTGATTTCTTTTTGTGGCCTTACCTTAAAAACACTATTTTTGAACTGCCTATTCCTGATTTAAACCATCTGCAGGCTCGACTTATAGACAAGATTCGTGAAATTAACAATACCCCGAGCATCTTAGAAAATGTCTTTAATTCTTTGAGGAACAGGTGTGAAAAGTGCTTGGAACAAGGATGGGGACACTTTCAGCAGCTGCTTTAATTTATTGTTATAACAAGGAAGGGGACACTTTCCGCAGATCCTTTAATTGTTTGTTATTGTTATCAGGATTATTCTTTAAAATAAAGTTATATAGTCATTAACGTTATTGAAACTGACAGTTGCTATACAGCTCGTTGAGAAATGAGGTTAAGTTGGTCGCTATGAGCTACTCCCTACGTCCAATGTGTCAGAGCCAACTTCGACCACGTTTTTTTGAACGCTCGTTACAATTACTATTAGTATCACCAGCGTCAACGGTACTACTACTACTATTACCACTGCCATTATGTTTGACATTGCTATTGTCATTTGTTTTTATAATTTGTTAGATTCTATCTTGTGGGCTGATAGGCCACTTTTACAACAAGTGGCGTTTTTAATAGAAGGAATTCACATCACTGGGCGTCAGAAAATCCACACTAATATATCTCTATTCAGAGGCAATACAGGTCCAGTATTTTATCTCTTTGATGGATTGAAATACATTGAACATCTCAGAAGAGAAATATGTAATTTGGTAAATGCTTTTGATGTGCAAAACGGCGCTCCAGCAAACAGAACAAATGCCGTTAAGCAGCACCTAGACAATACTTATATTGACTGGATGGATGCCAACGGTACAATTTTGTGGCTTCCCCGAAGTCCAGACTTAATCCCTATGGATTTTTTTCTCTGGGATACTCTAAAGAATAGAGTAGGTATATCAAGAGAGAACAAATAATGTAAATCACCTGAAAGAAATATATCTCAGGAAATTCGCATTTTAAATGATTCTGGTCAAGCCAATAAATTTTAAGAGAAATTTAATTAAAGGGTATAATTTTCGTCTTGCACATAACGGAGCAATTAATGAAAATTTATAATTTGTGTATTCGTTAATAAACTCTGAAGTTTTTCTGTAACTAGTTATTTAAAATGGAGCATAAATATCTAATATTATAATTTTATTTTCCATAGCAATTTTTATATTGCCCATTGCGAGATTCAGTCTTTCAAAGTAGAATATTGAGCAAATTGTAACGTAAACCTACAATATATATACATTGTTGGAATCAGGAAGAGGCAGAGATTCCGAAAATCGAATAATATAAAGGATGTTCAATTTAAAAAAACATAAGTTTGGTGCGTATCTTTGGAACAGCCTGTATAATTTCTAATTTCATAAATTCAATAAACTCACAGAAAGATTTGCTACAACTTTTATCTTAACTATTTTTGTCTAACTCAAAAAATAAAAAAGTTACGGGGGATAAAATGTTATAAGAATAACCCTGTACAGGGTGATCGATTTAACTAGAGAATAGTTATTTATGATACAAGTGTTAAAAGTGGCATTTTATTTTGTGAGTGAAGATGATTAAAAAACGAGCGTAGCGAGTTTTTTAACTTCACGAACAAAATAAAATCACTTTTAACACGTATATCATACACTATTTTTTCTACAAAACAATCGGAAGAACTTTAAACTCAATAAAAATAAGAAATCAAAAAATACCACACTGATCGCAGTGTTTATGAACCAAAATTTTCGTAGCAACCAGTACTTTTAACACTAGTGTTAAAAGTAACTTACTTTTAATACGCGTGTCAAAAAATTACATTTTTAACATCAAAAATGACAATTAAAAAGCCCACTTTTAACAGTTTTGTAGAAAAATGAGTTTTTCTGGGAAACGGCTGAGAAAAATAAATTATTTTAGAAACTATTGCATTTACTTTACTTGAAGGTAGGGTCAAAATACAGAAATTATCTTTACGACGCTAGGCGTCGCGGTGCTTCAAACATTTTTTTTCAGCAACATACATTTTTTAATATCTCACGATAAAGATCCCTTAATTTTGAATATTTTTCCTATTAATATGTTCCCATTACTTAAAAAGTTGTTGATTCCCAAATCGTACTTTGTTAATAAGACACCATCATAAAACTATATAAACCTATTAAATGACACTATAATTTAAAAGCTTTGCTGTAATTCTTCAATGCAACTAAACAGTGAAAAACAATTGCAAATTTTTATCTGTTGTGATAGTTTTTGCCACACATTTCTAATAAATGTAGTAAATTCTATTCGTTGAACTTTATTATTTTTTGAATAAATGCAAGCAGGCTAGGCAAAAAACGGTATTAGTTTTCATATGACATATGCTCAATGAGAAGTGTCAGAATTTTGAAGGTTTTATTAATCCTTATAGAGTTTATAGAATTAATTAAAAATTAATTTTTGATGTGTTGTGACCGTTCATTAGTAGTAGTTACTGAAAAATAGCAGTAATAAAATGTTTTCCCATGACGAAAAAGTGGATATGCTGTTAATTTTCGGAGAAAAATGCATGCAAGAAGATTATACACACTGAGATATCCCGAAAGAAATCTTCCAAATCATCAAATATTTAGCAAATTGGAAAATGTTCTCCGTCAGAATAAGAAATCATTTTTAGTTAACAGGGTGAGACAAAAAATAGTAACCGCTGATGAAAATGTGGCAATTATAATAAGCTATTTTGAAAATCATCCTGAAGTATCGATTAGAAAGGCTTCGAGAGAGTTAAATTTGACATACAGGGTGGGCCACCAGTAACGCCTCGGTTGCTAGTGACCAAACGGCAAATGTTATAAAAACCTGTTTAGGTGGGTATGTGTAGGTTGATTACGGCTACATTTTGAAAACATTTTGAAATATACATGGTGTCCAGGAAAAGCGTACCATATCAAAGTTATGATTTTTTAAATGGAACACCCTGTATTTTACTGTATTTTTGAAAGCACCGTAAAAAAATAGGTGAACTTTATTAAAGGTTCTGCATACCTAGGACTTATAGTTTGTAAAATATTTCAATTTTAGTGAAAATGCAAGCATAGCGTAGAAATTTAATATTAGCAATAAAAAAATAATTTTAAGGAAGCAGCTTTGGAGGGTCTATTTTAGATCCTTGAAGTTATAAATTGTTATATTTGTCGTCACTTAGTATTATACAGGGTGTTCAAAAAACTGCTGAATACTTCTCTCAACTTTAAACAGCAATAACTTGGTTATTTTAAATGGAACACCCAGTATATTTTTACTTTGGGAGTTGGGAAATTTAAAACTCTTTCAAACCGTGTATAGGTTCCCTATACCTATCTCTAACGGTATTGGAGATATTTGTGCCGTTTCATTTTTTATCGATTTTTTTTTTGTAAGATGTATACACGTGTTTTTATCGAGGTCTTTACTGGATTGGTTTGGGTTCTTCTTGATGACATCTCTTTAAATATATTGAGGATGCAATTATATGGCGCACCTGCAAATTTTTCATATTCAGTGAGAAATTATTTAAATCGAAAATTTAGTAACAAATGGATAAGTAGGAGTGGTGCATGTCAGTGGCCATGTAGGAGTCCAGACCTCACCATAATGGACTTATTTGTTGCGAGCTATATAAAAAATCATATACACAATGTTCCACCTACTACTTGCGATGATATTAAAGGAAATGATTAGATATGCATTTTCGTGAGAATGTCATTTGAAGATAGAATAAGATTCTGTATTCAAGAGAATGGTTATCAATTCGAACATCAATTAAAATTTTTCTTTGTTTCTTCTAAAAGTAAAATTTCTTTTTATCATTATCATGAAAATTAAAAAAGTTTTCTAATAAAAAGTATTATTTTATAAGCAGAATAATTATAAAAAGTTATTAATTTTGTATAAATATGTTTGTAGTAAGTAACTGAATTATTTATGAACATGAAAAACATTTATTAAAGAAAATTTTACTTTTAGAAGAAACAAAGAAAAATTTTAATAGATGTTCGAATTGATAACCATTCTCTTGAACGCAGCATCTTATTCTATCACATTCCTTAGAATATTTGGGGTGATTGTGGCAAATGTATCTCTAATCCTTCCCTTTACATCATCGCAAGTAGTAGGTGGAACACTGTGTACAAGATTTTTTATAGCCCAAAACAAAGAAGTCCATTACGGGAGGTTTGGACACCTGTGGTAGCCACTGACGTGGATAATTACTACCTACTCATTTATTACTTAATTATCGATTTATAAAATTTCTCACTGAATATAAAAAATGTGCAGGTGCGCCATATAATTGCATTCACATTTTTCTCTTTATATTTAAAGAGACGTCATCAAGAAGAACCCAAACCAATTCAGTAAAGACCTCGATAAAGACACGTGGATACATCTTTCAAAAAAAAATCGATAAAAACTAAACGGCACAAATATCTCCAATACCGTTAGAGATAGGTATAGGGAACCTATACACAGTTTGAAAGAGTTTTAAATTTCCCAACTCCCAAAGTAAAAATATACTGGGTGTTCCATTTAAAATAACCAAGTTATTGCTGTTTAAAGTTGAGAGAAGTATTCAGCAGTTTTTTGAACACCCTGTATAATACTAAGTGACGACAAATATAACAATTTATAACTTCAAGGATCTAAAATAGACCCTCCAAAGCTGCTTCCTTAAAATTATTTTTTTATTGCTAATATTAAATTTCTACGCTATGCCTGCATTTTCACTAAAATTGAAATATCTCACAAACTGTAAGTCCTAGGTATGCAGAACCTTTAATAAAGTTCACCTATTTTTTTACGGTGCTTTCAAAAATGCAGTAAAATACAGGGTGTTCCATTTAAAAAACATAACTTTGATATGGTACGCTTTTTCTGGACACCCTGTATATTTCAAAATATTTTTAAAATATAGCCGTAATCAACCTACACATGCCCACCTATACAGGTTTCTGTAACATTTGCCGTTTGGTCACTAGTGTCCGAGGCGTTACTGGTGGCCCACCCTGTATAATGCAATTCGGAGTTATAAAAATTAACAAATTTCACGATTATAAAATACATGGTGTACAAGAGTTAAATCCAGGAGATTTTGAACTGCGAAAAAATTTTATTTCTCAGTTTTTAGTTGCATTGATGATCCTAATTTGTATAACATTTTGTGGGCAGACGAAAGTCATTTTATTAGTTAAACCCACATAGTAATAGAGAAGTTCAAAGGCAGGGTCACTTTAGTGTCAATTTATGATGTGGAATTGTAGGGCGCCATTTAATAGGTCCACATTTTTATGATGGTGTCTTAACGGGACAAATTGCAATTTTCTTGCAAATGAAATTCCTATTATAGAAAATGTGCCACTTCAAATTAGGAGACACCTGTGGTTTCAACCACAATGCTGCTGTTGTTTAAAACTATTTTTTTGCACTTTGAAAATAAGTGGATAGGTACTAATGCCCCTTTACAATATGCTCCGAGAGCCCCAGATCTAACCCCTCTTGATTTCTTCTTGTGGCGAGCCCTAAAAAATATTGTGTATAAAACTAAAACAAACAGTATTGATCATTTTTGAAGCAGAAAATCACTGCTGCTTGTGCTGAAATACGTGGCAATATTTAAAAAAAAGTAATGTCCAGTGAACTAAGAAAACGTTACGAATTGTGTTTAAATAATAATGGTGCTCACATTGAACACCTATTAAAACATTAAGTATTGTGTTTATTTATTTTTATGTTTATTTATTTCAGTTGATATTCCTTTTTTATTTACGTATTTCGGTTGATATTCTTTATATTGTTGTGGTCTCCCTTATATGATAGGTGGGTTTGTAATTCTTACAAATTAATGTATTTGTTGTATACACAGTTGTGTTGTTTAAATTGTTTATAGTGAATACGTTTTTTATTGTAAATAGAACCATATTTATTGATATATTGAACCAGCAAGAGCATTGAAAAAGATCTATATCGCTGGCTACGTCGTTATGAGATAGAGAAATTCACTAGAGAATTGTCCGTAACTTTTTAAATAATGGGAACATAAAAAAATGTTATTTATATAGGAAATATATTCAAAATTAAGGGATCTTTATCGTGACATATTAAAAATTGTATGTTGCTGGAAAAAATTTTTTTAAGCGCCGCGACGCCTAGCGTCGTAAAGATAATTTAAGTATTTCTGCCCTAACTTCTAGTAAAAGTAAGCGATCTCTCGGGCGGTTTCCAGAAAAACTCGTTTCTTCGGTTAAATCGACCACCCTGTATATAGGTTTACTGATTCGAGACTCAAAGACATATTTGCAACTTCTTTTATGACTTATTGAAGCGTTAAGATTTTTCTAAACCCTTGGAACACAAAAAGGAGGAAAATATTTTCGCCGTTTTTCTCAAACTTACCGTTAAAAGTTCCAACACAGAATATCAAGATTAACATTAAGGATAGAGCGTTTCGGAATGTCTTCCCAATTAACCAAATAGGTACACAATTTACATTTAACGAGTACGACTCTCGATACGTTCCTTAAACAAATATCTGTTTATATTTGGAAGGAAATATTTACCAATACACGTGACCTTGCAAGGACGAAGCTATCGCACCGGTCGCTGGCGTGACTTGCCCGTCTTAAATAACTAAAATCGCGATCAGTTACAGCCAAAGCATCCTGTTAGGTAGGTTTTTTTCACGAAAATAATGTTTATTCTCGATATACCAGTTAATTATTACCTACAAATCTTTGAGATGTTTTATCGGTGTTTTCGGTATATTCATCCGCAGCATTCCAGAGTTCTACTACAATTAATTCCTGTTTTTAGAAACGTAGCGGAGGCTATTGGATTATCTAAATCACTATTATTTTTTGCAACTTCTTCTACAAAATGTACAATTTGCACAAAAAAATAAACCTATGTTTCCGAGAAAACTAAATTTTGCTGGCAAAAATCAAAATATCTCGGAAACGGTCAATCCTAAGTATGGAGTGTGCTATATGTTTTCAACTTAAAAATAAATGCTCTTTCCAAAAATGCGATAATATACAGGGGCTTTATTTAAAATAAGAAATTTGGTATCGACTTCCGGTATAACCGGAAGTACGATGGCCTTGAAAATATTTTAACTTGGTAGGCCCCACGGCCTGTATCACACCACCATAATTAAAAAAAAATTTCTCGGTTTCCCAGCTATCCATCGGTGGAGTTCGTATAGAAAAAAAGTGTAACCACAAAAAGTTTAGTATTTTTTATGTAGTTTATTTATTTATTTATTTATTGATGAACAATCTACAGATCATAGTGATCCAATTACAGACTGTTATTTATTATAAAATACTTAACCTAAGATGTACTAATCTAAACATACAGAACAAGAAAAAAGCAGATAAGAAAGAGCAAAACAGAAAAAAGGACATACTTAAGGATAGACTTATAAGTTAGTTACACTAAGCTAATTAACCAATAACAGCATCAGTACTCAAACAAGATTTTAAATTTTTAACAAAAACTTTAAACGTATCACCATATACAGGGTGTTTCAGAAAGACCTCCCGTAAATTCAGGGGGTGATAGTAGACAAAAAATAAGAATTTTTTTGTCCTATGAACTATACAGGGTGTCCGCGTTTTTTGTAGCAGGACTTTCACAACTTGTACTAAAAGTCCTTTAAAAAAAAGTTCATGTAAACATATATGTATAGATGCGTAGTTTTCGATTTACAGTGTTCAAGTTTAAAACGAAAACCCCTTTTTAGACTTTGTTGAAACTTGGCAACTTTGTAATAATAATACTCATTTTCTCACATAATTTAATTTGTCCTATTTTCCCTAGTGGCGTCACAACAAGATACCAGCTTGATAAAAATAGAAAAAAAATATGGTACGCCACTGCTTTTTGGTATGTTTGAAATTTTTCTCAGATTTTTCCTATCTCGCTTTGTTTAGTCAGAAATAAAACATTTTCATGAATAGGTTCGAGATTTGCTTAATTTATTTATTTACTTGTTATAAAGTGTGCCGTGAATATGTCTGTTTTTGAGTTGCCAAGGATTTTTTGTTGGGACCTTACATCCTGCCCAATATATTAAGCGGTCAATTATTTCTTGAATATTTAACTACCCAGCATGATAACATGCTAGACGATGTTCCTTTTCAACAAAGAATAGACTCGTTTTTTCAATTAGATGGATGCCCTTCCCAGTACTCTTTGGTGGTACGAAACTGGCTGAATACAGAGTATCCACAGAGATGGGTGGATCGTGGAGGTCCAGTTAGGTGGCCTCCGCGATCGCCTGATCTAACAACTTTGGATTTTTTTGTTTTGGGGGTTTATTAAGGATACAGTTTACTCTACGCCTGTTAACTCGCAAGAGGAACTTGTACGACGAATTCGGAACGCTGCTCTCAGAATAACTCCACATCATTTGAGAGACGTTAGGCGGTCTTTGATACGTCGCTGTAATTTGTGTGTAGAACGAAATGGCGGGCATTTCAAATAGCTCCTTTGAGGTCTATTTATACAATAAATTGTTTTTCCTTACCGTGTTGTTTATTTTTTTATTATCCTACAATAAACTGTGTGAAACAAAAAGTTTTATTTCTGTCTAAACAAAGCGAGATAGGAAAAAAAGTAAATAACAAAAAATTTGTATTTTTGATAGCTAAATCTGAGAAAAATTTCAAACTTACCAAAAAGCAGTGGCGTACCATATTTTTTTCTATTTTTATCAAGCTGGTATCTTGTTGTGACGCCACTGGAGAAAATAGGACAAATTCAATTATGTGAGAAAATGAGTATCTATTATTATTACAAACAAAGTTGCCAAGTTTCAACAAAGTCTAAAAAGGGGTTTTCGTTTTACGAATAAAAAATCAATTCTCATTTTAAACTTGAACACTGTAAATCGAAAACGACGCATGTTTACATGAATTTTTTTTTAAAGGACTTTTAGTACAAGTTGTGAAAGTCCAGCTACAAAAAACGCGGACACCCTGTATGTCTATCTCCTCTTGTTTTCGAGATACAGAGCGACAAAATAAAAATTTTTAAATAGAATTTTTACGAGAATTTCCAAACGGTGAGAAATATTTCTATGAAATTTGGTATTCCAGGGTTTTTAAGAACGCCAAATACGCTGCTCTAATTATTTTTTGGATATTTCATAGAGGGCGCTAGTTACCTATTACATTTTAGGTTCTAATTTTTTTAAGGTTAGGTTTTTTACCATTCGGGATCAAATTTATAATGTACAATTTTATTTTCTAAAAATAATATACTCTTATTAGAACTTCCTAATGTGGACGGTTTTCGAGAAAAAAAAGGCTTTTAATTGAACTCTTACAATAGAAGAAAATAAGTGACTTTTCTCAAAGTAGGCTTATGTCAAAACTTATTGATGGATGTCTTATAAACAACGCATACATTCTCAGTAATACTTTAAACTCTAATTAACTTTTTATCCAAATTTTAGTGATTGTTAGTGACTGTAGTTAGTAACGGCTAATCTGCAGTAAATTATATTTAAGGCACATGTTGATTAATGGTGATAGTAATTGATAATTTGTTCCTACAATCTCACAATGAAATGTGCAATATTGCCTTGTTTTTTGACAGGGGATAGATACATTAATTTTACCCAGTAATACTTCATCTTTTGTAACGCTGTTTACAAGTTTATATAAATATGTATAGTATTTGTTGAAAGGAACGCCTATTATGTAAAGTTAATAATTTGTTATTAATTAAATTTTGATGATAATTATGACCTCTGCTCAGTAGCGGCTCGTGACATTGAGAATAGGTGAAGCATATTCATTGATTGACTAAAAAGACAAAAAAAAGCGCCGCAGGTGAAAATTTTCAAGGTCAAACGGTTTTAAATGAATCTGGAAATTTTTAGTTGCATTTGCAATATTACCGAAAAGCTAACGTTCGTGAGAAGGAATTTCATTTAGATTTTATGAAAAATAGAAATATTAGTTCGGCTTGTGGACTTCTGCGAACATTAATGCCCACCGTACATGTTTGTTCCAAAGAAGCTTTGTGGTTACGACAGCCTCGCGCGACGTTCCCGAAATTGTTAAATCTCTCCTTATTCCACACGCCCGACTTTACACCCACAATTAAATACGGCATACCAGAAGAGTTTTTTTTAAATAAACACTGGACCCGGAAATAACTAGCGAAGAGATAGGTTTCCAAAAATATGTTTTCTTAAAAGATTTCCGTGATAATGTCCCGTGAATAAAAATTTTTTACGAGAAAGCAATTGTTTATGGATAAAAAACATTCGGTGGTTCCATGTATCTACGCCACTGTGTGGGAGAAAAATACAATTTTTTCATTAGATTATTGAAATTTATTACCTAAAGGATCATGTCAAGTTTCATTTGGATCTAATATCTCATTTTGGATTTATTTAAAACAATATGTATTTGGCAGCACATATTTATCACCCTGTACCTTTTTTAGGAAGCGTTTTTAGGAGAAACTCGGCTGTATTATGGATAGCTTACAATATAGAGGTTTAAAATTATATTAAATAGAATTTAAGCAACTACAATCAAATTTTATTAACAAATATTGATAAAATGCTTAAATATATTTTATATTATTAATTTATTCCATTTCAATAATGACAGACAGATAATTGCAAGGGACTGCTAAGATAGCTTTTTGACATTTTAAACCAAAACATTTTTTATCTTCATTTCTATATTTCATATATTTTTAGGTAAATAAAAATAAATAGGTAAATAAAAATAAATTATGCAATAAATGGCGAAGGAGCCGGTTACAAATGGTATTTTAAGCCATACTATTTTCCAATTGATTATTTTTTAAAAAATTATTATAAACTGACACTATTTTGGTAATTAAAAACACCTTAATGCTTAATAGGGGGTGTCCCAAAAGAAATGCAGAATCTCATACGAAGAAAAAATGTTTTATTAATTAAAAAGTTGGTAAAATTTTTACATATTTTTAAACGGTAGATATTGTCATTAAATATGAAAGTGGATATCGGACAGAATATGTCATCCGAGATTTAATTGGCATACTTAACTTCTTTTAAGAAAATTCGATATCACGCTTTCGCATACCTGCGACTGAATTTCGTTCCAATTTCTGCCTTTAATTCAGGAATGGTATTCATTTAAGCAGAACAAACTTTGGATTTTACAAATCCCCACAGGAAAAAGTCCCATGGCGTAAGATCACATGATTTTGGTGGCCAAGTCACTTCACTGTTACGTGAGATGTGTCAACCATTAAATTTTTGTTGTGACAAGTGGATAGTTTCACGTACCGTATGACATGTGACACCATCCTGCTGGAATCACATGTCCAAATCCATGCCATCCAAGGCCACAAAAAGTTCAATAGCATCTCTCGATATCGTTTTCCATTGACAGCCACTGCGCTTTCAGCCTCGTTTTCAAAAAGGAAGGGACCAATTACACCACACTGTCATTCTTTGGGATATACAGTGGTCGTTCTTGGATGAGCCGAGAATTGTCTCTCTTCAAATTCGATAGTTTTGCTTCTTCATATATCCATAGGATTCTTAGCAAATCTTGAATGGACACAGATGCAAATCTTTTGTTTTGTTTTTTAAAATACTTAACTTTTTATTTAAACAAATAAGTGAGGAAAACAGTTTTTTCACTTTGCAGGGAAAACCATCAATTTTAGCGAAAAGTGACTTTGAGATGGCTTCTAGGTAGTAAAATTATCTACAAAATGAGACTTGTTAAATTAAAATCGGTTAATAAACCAAAAAGTTATTGCAAAAAACAAGAAAAGTTCCCATTTCTTAATTTGTTTATAACTATCGCATTTATTGTTAAAATTTTATGAAACCTATGACAAGTTGAGGGTTTTGTCACACTTCAAAAATGTGCCAAAAGTGGGCGCTGCAGGTGCAATAGTTTTCGCACAATTCTATTTGTTTATAACGGAGGCTCCAAAAGTTATGAACTATAAGCCTTTGTACAGGCGTTAATTTCTAACCAAACATAATTCTGAAAGCGTCATTGTAATCTTAAAGACGCAATTAAGCGACCTATTAAAAAATATCACCGGTTTTTTTACATTAACATTCTCAAATTGTGCATTAAAAAACCGTGCGATTTTCGCTTATAAACAATTTGAATAACATTGTTGCTATTTATGCTATCTCACCGAAAATAGATGCAATGGATATCTGACAAAAATATAGGTTTAAAATTAAAAAAGTACCCTCTACGACCAACAGGAGCCAAGATAAGAATATAAAAAAAAATCGTAGCGCAATTGTTTATAAATATTAAGACTTATTTTATATATTGTTAAAAGATTTAAAAAAGAATAAAAAGCATTTGAATTTATTTCAAAATTCTCAAAATTAATAAATATTAATAAAAATAATGCGGTCGATAAAATTACAATTTTAACATCTTGACATTTTAATATATAAAGTTTTTTTATTATATTTATTACTAATTTTATACAAAAAAAATTTTTGCAACATAAATATTAATTAAAAATATATTAATCACAACCATTTTCAGTCATAGATAATATAATGCAATAAAACACAATTTAAAATTTAATTTTTTTTCTATTTTTATGAGAAATAATAATTTGAAAATAATTTATGAATTTTCACTTAAATTTTATATTTAAATCGTAATTAAATAGCTAACAAAATATTGAAAAAACAAGTTTACTATGCCTTAATATGTAAAAAATAACTTTTTAAATGAACGATAGCTCCATTTATTTATTTAATAATAGTAAAATAATTCCGAAATTGAAATTTTAATTAATATTTCGTTTAACAATAATTTTTGTGACATATTTGTAAATTAAAAAAATTTAAGTATAAAAGATGCATTTTTTTTGGGGTTCAGGGCTATTCTACGAATTCGTAAATATGCCCATTGTTATTTTTTCGTCGAGCTACCCCAGCTAAAAAAAATAAGTTTCTACGATGAATAGAAGCCGAGATACTGCAAAATTTACAGCGCACATCAATTTGAACTTTGGAATTAACTTTTCTCGCGCGAGCGACCGCTTGGACGAACTTCCCCCACCACCACGCCGCCGGCTGCCGGACAGTTTACTTGCGGGAAATCGTAGTTTACGTCGTAAACTGTATTTTGCGAAAAATTCAAGTTTTAATATTTATAAACAATTGCGCTACGATTTTAAAAAAAAATCTTATCTTGTCTCCTGTTGGTCGTAGAGGGTACTTTTTATTTTAAAACTGTATTTTTTTGCCAGCTATCCATTGCATCTATTTTCGGTGAGATAGCATAAATAGCAACAATGTTATTCAAATTGTTTATAAGCGCAAATCGCACGGTTTTTTAATGCGCAATTTGGGAATGTTAATGTCAAAAAAACGGTGATATTTTTTAATAGGTCGCTTAATTACGTCTTTAAGATTACAATGACGCTTTCAGAATTATGTTTGGTTGAAAATTAACGCCTGTACAGAGGCTTAAAGTTCATAACTTTTGGAGCCTCCGTTATAAACAAATAGAATTGTGCGAAAACTATTGCACCTACAGCGCCCACTTTTGGCACACTTTTAAAGTATGACAAAACCCTCAACTTGTCATAGGTTTCATAAAATTTTAACAATAAATGCGATAGTTATAAACAAATTAAGTTTTGCAATAACTTTTTTGTTTATTAACCGATTTTAATTTAACAAGTTTCAGTTTGTAGATAATTGTACTCCTTACAAGCTGTCTGTGAGTCACTTTTCGTTCAAATTGATGGTTTTCCCTGCAAAGGGAAAAAACTGTTATCCTTACTTATTTGTTTAAATAGAAAAGTTAGCTAATAAAAGTTTTTGACTCACGAGATGAGAGATGTCTGATATTATGTTCCTTTAGACAATTTTACAATAATCTCGCGGATATGACTTTTTTCGAGTAAAAATTTAATTTGATTTGTCTACTTGTGGCACACTTCTAACCATCATATTACAAGAATATTTATGTTTATGCTTAAAACTGAGTGCAATTTGCAAGCACATCAACAAAATTATTTACGCTCCTTTCTACACCACCTGTAGGGTAGTGTTTCTGGCGTGTTTTAGTTTTCCCTGGAGGCCTAACACTTTTTACGAATAAGAACATTTTAAATCAAAATAATAATAAAAATATACTTAAGGGCCCCATATTCTTTAAATAGTGATTTCCGCAAAGACAAATAATTTCAAACATTTAATAACTGAATAATCTAAAGCTTATCAAATAATAGGAATGTTATGTCATGCCATCTGGGTATTTTCAAAGACGCCGCAGTAAAACGAATAAACAGGTGCAAAAAACGATCAAACCATCAAGGTTTTAGGTACTGAAATCTACGAAAATACTAACTTTTTTATATATAATTTCACATGTAAATATTCTTATAACATTTACTTGCTTAGTCCTACATATAAAATTGTTTACTTTTATTTATAAGTACGTGAAAATAATTCTTAAAATGTGGGGTTAGAATAACAGCAAACGCATGTTTTACAAACGCTTTTTTTTTAGTTATTATTTTATTTGAGTAAATTTAAATGGTAACAATGAATAAACAAAACATCAAGGATTTTCTTTTTGTGCTTACTTTTGTTCTACACGTTTTACTTTTAAAGATTTCAGTACCTAAAAACAACAGAAATTTCACTATTTCTCGGCCGGGAATATGGCCACCTTAACAAGCAACAGCGAGTAAACAAGAAATAAAATTAACGTTACGTATTTACAACAATTGTTCAAAATGCGATCCACCCACATCGATACATTTCTGACATCTTCAATTAATGGAATCAATTGAAGCCAATATCATGTGGTGGTTTTCTTTTAACTCAATACACCCGTCATTTATTCGTTGCAGCAGTTGTGGTCTTGTATCTGTTGGAGTAGAATAAACTTTACTTTTCAGATAACCCCAAACATAGAAGGTCAGGGGGTTTAGATATGGCAACCTGGCTGGCCAAGACACTGGACCCTCTGCACCATTATGGTTGGCATTGGCATTTGGTCTTCTACCTATCCATCGCCCCATATAATTTTCATTAAGCCATTCTTATATTATTCTCCCAAAATGCGCAGGAGCACCATCCATCGTATCCGGCTATTTTGTCGTACATTTAATGGAACATCATCTAATAATTCAAATAGATGGTTTTCTAAAAGGTTTAGAAACGACTCGGAATTTAGACGGGGTGGCAAGAAAAAAGGTCCACAAACTTTATTGCGAATTATTCCGAGCTACACGTTCACAGAAAATTCGTGTTGAAAAGAACTTGTCCGAATTTCATGAGGATTTTCTTGTGACCAAATATGCAGATTGTGAAAATTCACTACCCCTCTTTGGTCTTTGGTAAATGTACATTTATTATTATTTTGATTTAAGTTATTCTTATAGTGGGTTAGGCTTCCAGGGGAAACTAAAACGCGTAAGGAACTCTACCTCACAAGTGGTGTGGAAACGAGTGTAAAGAATTTTTTATACGACTGCCTTGCAAAAGGGGGTTTTGCGCACGGAAAACACGCTCTGAAAACGGTATTTTGCACACACCGTGTGCTAAGCATTTTGCACACGGTTATGTCATCTTTGCACACGCGTCTCCAGATTGTGATTTTTGTTTGATGTTGTCACCCAAATTATGCAATGTTTCAAGTTGGCTGAGTTTCATAGCAACCGTCACGGCTCCTTTATTTTGTTGATTAAATACTTCAAAAATTGTTGAATTCCCGAAGTTTGGGTGTGAAAATGTGTGATTCTGAAGAGATTTTACAGAAAGCAAGCGAAATATGTTCGGAACTGCTGCCCATATAATCCAGAAGCAGGTATGAAGCTGAGTTAAGACGATTTATGGACTGGCGACTAGCCAAAAATGTCCAAACTTTCTCAGAAAACCCAGTAATGGTGTATTTTGAAGAACTATCTAAGAAATATAAATCTTCGACGTTGTGGACGATTTTTTCGATGCTCAAGTCAACGTTAAGTGCCAATCACAACATAGATCTTGGAAGCAATAAAAAGTTGCAAGCGCTAATCAAACGAAAATCCGAAAACTACGTCCCAAAGAAAACCCAAATCCTCACAGCAGATGATTTTTGCCGGTTTTTGACGAAAGCATCAGACGACAAATATTTACTTATCAAGGCGGTGGTGGCAGTTGGACTATCTGGGGCATGTCGAAGGGAGGAATTATGTTATCTCAAAATAGAAGACACCAAAGGTTTCGGCAGTGCTATGTTGATTAAACTGAAGAATACAAAAACAAAGGTACCAGGGTGTTTTACAATTACAGGAAACCTTTACCTATCTTAAAAAAGTACTGTGCTCTTCGTCCTCCTAATCTGAAGACAGGCAGGTTTTTTTAAACTATCATAACGGAAAATGTTCAAGCCAAAACGTTGGCATCAACAAAATTGGAAACATGGCTAGGGAAATCGCCAAGTTTTTGATGCTAGAGAATCCAGAAAGTTACAAGGACATTGTTTTCGGCGTTCATCGGCCACAATTTTAGTCAATTCTGGCTCAAATCTGCTTGCCCTCAAACGCCATGGAGGGTGGAAATCCAGTACAGTTGCCGAAGGCTACGTTGATGACGGTTTGATAAATAAAATGGAAGTTTCGAAAAAGATAGAGTCTTCAGTGTCTTCTGCTGCTACAGAACCAGAACAACGATCGTCTACTGGAATATAACAAGAAAACAACGACCGCACGCTGAAAAACTGCACAAAAAACACGACACCAAAAATATTCTCTATTACCGAAAACAAGGTGCACAATAATACTGCTTTTCCCAGCGTAACCTTGAAGGAATGTTCAAATGTTACCATAAATATTAAATATTAGTTTCTTTTGTTAATGCGCTAGCAATTTTCTTAATAAAAACGATTTAAATTAAAATTTGATTTTTGTGGTCTCTGTTTGCAGTCGTATAAAAAGTATCGTAAAAAACTCGTTTGAAAACCTCTTTGCACACTCGCTCGACTTGTGGACCTCGCTTTCGGCTCGGTCCACCAATATGTCTCGCTCATGTGCAAAGAGTCGTTTTCAAACCTTGTTTAATATACTATTATTGATGTACTTACAAATTCCACTTTTAAGCATAAACATAAATATAATTGTAATATTATGGTTAGAAATGTCTACACAAGGGGATTGTGTAAGTATGCAAACTTGAAAACGGCGAATCTTAGAGAAAAAAAATCAAGTAATCTTTTTTACGTATTTTATCCATTAGAATATAAATCCGTTACAATAACTTGTAAGGCCGGCTGTTATAAATTATCTGTACCAAATTTTATTGAGATCGGGCAATAGATTCCGGAGATATAAACAAATTTTTTTTTAACAACTTCAACACCCTCTATCTCCAAAACGGGGCTGTTCCAGACCAATGTTTATAAGGCAAACTCATATTATTTTAAAGGGATCTATCTGCCCTCGAAGTTTCCTGCATAAAATTCGGACCACCCTGTATAAGTACATTTTAAAGGAACTACTACTAAGAATAAAATTATTATTTTGTAATTATTTATTAGTGTCTTTTTTTTCAAAACTGAAATTAATATTCCATTTGCTATATACGATAGGTACGTGTCACTTTTTTAAGTTATTATAAGTACGAGGTTGTCGACTGTAAAAGTGAATATCGAATGCCTTTGAACTTTCCTAACTGATTTCAATCAATTTTCAGCCTATCAAAATTGTATTAACCATTACTGTGGATTCCACAATCAACAATGAAGACTGTTAGCTGTAAATACTTATTAGCTGTATTCTGTGGTTTACTAACCAATGTAGCTACATATGTAAGATGAATATCATTGTCATGAGTATTATTTAATTAGAAGTAGACACTAATAAAAAATATATAAATAGATGCTGGCGCCAACACCATGGAAAGCTACATCGGTTCCATTTTATCAAATAAAAATAATTTAATCGTGCCAGTTTGATCAATATTGACCTCAGCAAGAACAAATACAAATATTTTTCAATTGGATATTGACATATTTTTTTGTTCTCCTATAATTTCATATACTACTATTAATTTGAATCATAAATTAGTTTCAAATCTTCCAGTTGTTTTTAAATAGGTATCTACAATTTTTATACACACATTTTTTATAAAATACAGGGTGCTTAGTTATTTCTTTAACTTTTTAGTATTTCACAAAATAAACTGAATGTAAATTTTACACTAAAATAATATAAACTTTATTCAGGTTTAGAATCATCAGTTGAAGAGCAGACTTGTAAAATGCTGTTTTTTGTCCGTTACTGGACACTTTTTAGAAGTGTGTTGTTCAAGTACATACTGCGTTATTTATAAAAACATATTTCCACTACTAATGGGACAAAAAATAATCAAATTCAGATATTAAATTGCTTATGGATTAAACAAATTTCATTGTGAAATAGAAATAAAAAAAGTTGATGAAAAAATTGCTTATGTCGACTAAAAGGTAATCGTCTCAAAAAATTGTTACCTTCATTTATAGTTGGTTTAACTATTCCTCAAATGAACGAAGTTTTCAATCATAAAACATATTTAAAAATTCATAGATTTATACATAAACATAATTTTTACTTAAATTCCCCTACAAAGTTATCATTTTGTTATATCCTAAGATTTAGTTGCATAATTCTCCTCCTTATTAGTATTTTTATGTTACCCGGATTCAGAAAAAAGTAATTTTAATATATTGTTTTAGATTTATTTTTGTAAGTTGCAGTTGGTTCTTGGAAAACAATAAAAAACTGAGAAATACGTATTGTATCTAAATATATTTATTTTATTATTAGCTCTAGTATTTTTTACCCTGTGATAAAGTCATTAGGCTAATTAAAATAATTTCAAAACAATCCCGTTGACAGTGTTTTTTGTTACCAAAGAGCTAGGTATACAGGGTGGTTCGAAAATTATATGGTGCGTTGGATAGGTAGAAGACAAAATGCCGTCCAGTGTCTTGGCCAGCCAGATCACCAGATCTAAACCCACTGGGGGGGGGGGATGTTTGGGGATATCTATCTGAAAAGTAAAGTTTATTCTACTCCAATAGATGCTAGACCACAACTACTGCAGGGGAAAGAAGACAGGTGTAATGAATTAAAAGAAAAGCACTACATGATATTAGCTTCAATTAGGTCCATTAATATAAGATGTCAGAAATGTATCGATGTGGGTGGTTCGTACATAACGTTAATTTTGTTTCTTGTTTAGTTGTTGTCTAGTAAATGCACATTTATTATTATTTTGATTTAAATTGCTTTTATTTGTAAAAATAGTGGATTAGGCATCCACGGGAAACTAAAACCAGCCAGGAACTCTACCGCACAGGTGTGGAAATGAGTGTAAAGAATTTTGTTGATATGCTTACAAATTGCACTTACTTTTATGCAAAAACATAAATATTCTTGCAACATTATGGTTAGAAGTGTCTGCCACAAGGGGATTGTATTAGTCTGAATAACTTGAGAACGGCGGATTTTAGGTAAAAAATTCAAGATACCTTTTTTACGTATTTTGTGCATTAGAATATAAATTATAATTGAATATAAGTTCTACACCTCTGGTTGAACCTTTAGAGCTCTTATTTAGATAATGCAAGGCCTACTACCATACATTATCTGTACCAGACTTTATTAAGATCGGTTAATAGATTCCGGAGATATTAACAAAAAATCTATTTTTTTTACAACTTCAACACCCTCTATCTCCAAAACGAGGCTGTTCCAGACCTATATTTATAAGGCAAATACCTACTATTTTAAAGAGATCTATCTGCCCTCGAAGTTTCTTGCATAAAATTCGACCACCCTGTATAAGCAAGTAATTATTTTGCTTTGCTCTCACTTTTTGGATTGTATTTTTTACCAAAATATACAGGGTGTCTCACGGGTGATGACCCATTAAAATTATTTCAGACTACTTCGATTTGAATTTTGAAAATTTGGGATACCGGGTTTTCGGGCGTGCCCTTTTCAACTAAAACAATGGCGTCCACGTACCACTCCCGGTTATACCGGAAGTCGCCATCAACTTGCTTATTTTAAATGGAACACCCTATATATTATTGCAATTTTGGATTCTACGCGTTATTTTAGGTAGACTTTTATGAAGTTTCCCTATTTCTAAAATTAACCGTTTTCGAGGTATTTAATTTTTTTTTTAAATTGACAGAAACAGTGACTAGCTTCAAACCATGTCTATTTTATAGTAAGAAAGATAAAGCAACAATATTTATAGGGGGGATAGCTAGACCCCTAAGCTTCCCATCCATACTTTCAAAGTGGCTTAATTGCATACAGGGTGCTAAAATTTAATGCCCAGTTTACTTAAGTTCAAACCTTCATAAGTTGTTTTTTTTAAGTCGTCAGTGCCGCGAAAAACAACTACTCCGAGGGCTATTTGCCCCTACCGGCATTGAATTACATTCGCGACACCCAGTACAACAGCTAGGATCGTTCATCAGCTGGTCCCACCAGGCACAGACCGGTTTCGGACTTATTAGTCCTCATCAGTGTGTCATAGGTAGGACAACCGATAAACGATCCAGCTGCTTGTTGCTGCTTGTTTTTTTTTAAATGGAACTTCCCGTATGTTTTTTTATAATTTGATACACAATTTTATTCTCTTTCGAACGGTGTCAGGGTTCCCTATACCTATCTCTTCTAGTTTTTAAGTTATCTACTATTTTTTGTGTAATCACCTAAAATCATGTAATTTCTTGCGAGGAAAGCTGCGGAATTTTTAGCAAAACTTCAAAATAAACAACTAAACTGTCACCAGTTATTTATTATTATTTATTTAATTTAAAAGTTCATTTTCATGAAAACTATTAGAAGTAACCCGGCATAATATGGTGTTGTTGGAAAGGTAATTCTATCTGCTTTTCATATTACCTAGCTAATGAAAATAGGCCACTGCATTTAATAATTTTTAGTTGCCTGTCACTAAAACTACGCCTTTAAAATAATTTTTCAGCTTCACTGTATTTTTTTCATCGTATAAACGGTTCCAACAAGTAAATCCTGATCCCCGTAGTCGGTTTCTATGCCATATTTAAAGCCGTACATATTACCAAATCAGCATGTTTTTTTTCCGAATCGTTCAACTTTATCTAATCTGGCCGAGTTTACTCAGTATACGGCGAACTATGTTGATGACAAAGGGCAAGTTGATGTCATTTACACAGACTTCTCAAAGGCCTTTGACAAGGTTAATCACAGTATATTGCTACGTAAGTTGGAACGGTATGGTTTCAGTGATAGCTTACTCCGCCTTTTCAATTCTTACCTATATCATCGAAAGATGTATGTCTTTTATAATGGTTTCAAGTCGAATATTTTTAATGCGGCATCGGGAGTACCTCAAGGCTCTAACTTGGGGCCACTCCTTTTTATATTATTTGTAAATGACTTATCTCTAACATTAAAGTCAAATCATCTTATGTTTGCTGACGACTTGAAATTGTTCTTGAATTCTGTGGCTGATTGTTTGTTATTGCAAGACCTTGTGGATCATGTTTGTATATTGATAATAATTATTTACCTGTTAACACAAAAAAATGCAGTGTGTACGTTTACTCTTAAAAATCAGCCCCTCATATTTCATTATAATATAGGTATGTCACCTTTAACTCGTTTTCAGAACATTAAGGATCTTGGTGTAATGTTTGACAGCAGATTGTCTTTTGCTGATCACATTAATTCAAGTATTAAATCCGCTTATAGTATGCTAGGCTTTGTTATAAGAAGTACAAAATCTTTTACCGATATAGGTGCATTGAAGAGTCTTTACTATTCACTGGTATACGTTCGAAACTCGAATATTGTAGTCTTATTTAGCACCCATGTTATCAGATATATAGTAACCACTTGGAAAGAATACAGCGGCGTTTTCTCAAATTCCTGTCTTTTCGCGTTGACAATTTTTATCCTGACCACCAATTACTGTTACAAAGATTCAGTATGCAGTCGCTGAATACTAGAAGGGTGGTTGCAAGTTTATCTTTTTTATATAAATTCTTTCATGGCATGGTTGATTCTCAGGCTTTAATCTATATTTTTAATATACGTGTTCCGAGACCTGGCTTTCGTGAGGCTTCACTCTTTTATTGTCGGAAATGCTAGAACAAATGTGCTTGTAAAATCTCCTGTTTATTTAATGGCTAATAATTATAACCAAATAGCAGATCAGTGTGATTTATTTCATTGTAGTTTTAATGATTTGTTAAAAATTGCCTCGGATTACTTTTAATTTTCAATATTAGATGGGTTTTGCTTTTTTCCTCTTTGCTGTTTATTTATTTTATTTTTTATTTTGTTTATTTGTTTTCTTTATTTATTGTAGTGTATTATGCTATATCATAATTATCTACTTATTTTGTCCTGTAAATGGAATGTTTTCTGTTGGGCAATAAATGCATTATTATTATTATTATTATATTTAACAAATCAGTCATATTTTCTGTATTTATAAATATTATAGGCAACAGTAAGAACTGAAGCACTTCTAATAACCACTTTTCGTATAAATACACGTACACGTGTTGCTTTGGAGTGTGATCCTAACGGTGGAAAAAAATTATCTGTTACGCCACTGATCTATCCTGCCGTTCGCGGTCCGAGAGAAGTGTGCCTATAACTCTTTCCATTGCATGATGTAGCATTGAAATCTCCATCGCACCCGTTCATTAAATGCAGACACTGCCAGCGTAAACGGTGCTTTCTGTCTGGGCACGCGACGGGTTATTTACTGCCGTGTGTACGCTGTCACACCGTAAACGCATCGGCGGTGTACACACATTTAATTAGCAGAATCGTCCTCGGAAATCGCAGAACATTTACTATAGACTGAAAATTTCTTATTCGAATGTATCCACACTCAAAAGCAGTATAATCAGAATTTTTCCCAGATTGACATTAAATGCGTATTTTAGTGACAACTGTCAGGCACTAAAGTGTAATTTTTACTGCCGTTAAATTAAAAATTAAAATTTTGTTCTTTAACGCAAGCAATTTTATTTATTGTAAACATTTATATTGAAATTAGAAGAGCCTGTAACGGATATGCTTTGTCCTGTTTGTTTTGAAACTTTTACTTCGTCTATGTAGGTTGAAGTGTTTTCACTAGTAGATGGTTTATGAACTTTTTATTAAATCCTCCAATGTGGTTGATGTACACTCGACGCAAGATAAAGGTTTCCAATCTGAATCGTATTTTGTTTGAAATATGACGGCTTAACCGCTTGTCTATATGGGGCGTTCCCATTAAACTCATGTCACAATATTTTACCGTCACATAGGACATTTTAAGAGTTTTGTACAAAAATGCTTTCTAGATTGGCATTTTTAAAATGGAACTAATCGGCAAACTCTTAATAATAATAATAATAATAATATTTATTGCGCAAGATAAAGCAAAAAAAAAGTAGTTTGCACAAAGGGTAAGAGTTTTGGCGTAAGCCATTCTACCACTCTACCTAAAAAACAAAAACAAATAGCATATGTAACAACAAAATAACAAACAAACAAACAAACATCAAACAGTTGAATAAATATTGAAATATAACATTTATCCCCTATATAATTTAGTACAATTCAATTTAGTTGATTACCTAAAAGTAATAGTTTCAGTTTTTTTATAAAAAGTCCCGGTGTCAAATCAAGAAAATTCAGTACCTTATTTAAACAGGTCGGTGCCAAATATGAAAATGAACCTGTAAATTTAGATGTAGAATGTTGAGGAATAATGTATAAGTTAGTTCTTAAATTTATACCATGCACATCAGAATTTCTGGAAAGTAAATTAAATAAATACTTTGGCATTTCATTTTTACAGAGTCGATATAGAAACATTATTAAAAGATATTCAATTTTTATAGACAAGTTAGATTCAGATAATCTTAAATATGGAGTAATATGTTGTCTATAAGGTACACAGCTAACAAACCTGATGCATGCATTCTGAATTCTTTGATTTTTTTTTATTATACTCTGGTAAAAAATGGTAATAAACTTGACTACAATAAAATATATTAGGATAAATTATTGCTTTAATAATCTTTAATTTAGTTTGTTCATCAAGTATGTTTTTTGGTTGTTTTTTTGTTTTTATTTTTTAAAACTTTTTGAGAATACTCGATTTACATGTTCGTTAAATTTTAAATCATTATCGATTATAATACCAAGATTTTTGGCTGACTTCACCCAGTTGATAATAACCCCATTCACCAAAATATTGTTATCAGCACATATTTTATCCCTTTGACGTTCATTTCCCATACACATAGCTACTGTCTTAATTGGATTCACACGTAAACCATTATCACTGCACCAATTATAAAAATTTGTAGTGTCTTCATTGAAAAGAGACAAAGCTTCATTACTTTGAGACGCAGAAAATTACTTATACAATTGGACATCATCAGCGTACAAGTGCACCTGACAATGTCTTATAATCAATGGCAAATCAAATGTAAACATTGAAAACAATAGCGGCCCAAGAATACTTCCTTGAGGTACACCGTACACAGGTGTCTGAAATTGAGAATATTGGTCATTAATTTTCACTCTCTGCATACGTCCATGAAGATAACTGTAAAACCAGTCGATAGCCCGAGGATCAAAACCCATGTATTTCATTTTGCTCAATAAAAGATCATAATTTACTAGGTCAAAAGCTTTACTTTGATTCAATAAAAGTAGTACCGTGCATCTCGATTTATCTAGGTTTGTTGTTAGTCCAATTAACTAAGCCTTTAAATCGAAATTTTGCCAACTTGGCTGAATTTTTGATATGAGTTAGTTTAAGGTATATTATAACAATAAGTGAGAGTAATTTTTTGTTCAACCCCCGGCCAAGGGTGGAAAAAGATAAAACAAAGGGCTTTTTCAAGATAACTCAAAAAGGGTAAGAGCTAGTAGAAATTTTTCATGAAAGTTGTAAAGCAGACAATTCTACATAAAAATGGCCTCTTAACTTTTTCTTGTACTATTACAATTAACAGAGTTAGGGAGGCTAGAAGTTAAGGGAAGATTTCAGAAATTTAAAAAAAATCATAACAAACAGGAAAATGATTGAATTTTGTAATTTTTTTTTTCAATCTGCTCTAAAATATGTAACTTTTCTTTTCAGAGAAATAGATATATTTTTTAATTTTTAATAAGAAAGTTATAACAAAAAATCAAATTTTTAATCGTTAATTTTAATGATTTAACAAAATTAAATTTCTGAAATCTTCCCTTAACTTCTAGCCTCCCTAACTCTGTTAATTTTAATAGTACAAGAAAAAGCTAAGAGACCATTTTTATGTAGAATTGTCTTTTTTTTCTAGCTCTTACCCTTTTTGAGTTATCTTGAAAAAGCCCTTTGTTTTATCTTTTTCCACCCTTGGCCGGGGGTTGAACAAAAAATTACTCTCACTTATTGTTATAATATACCTTAAACTAACTCATATCAAAAATTCAGCCAAGTTGACAAAATTTCGATTTAAAGGCTTAGTTAATTGGACTATGTTATATCATCGACCACTTTTAACAATGCCGATGTTGTACTATGTTTAGAGCGAAATCCTGATTGTATATCTGGAAGGATGTTATTTGGGTTCAGAAAATTAGTTACTTGTTTAGCTATTATACGTTCAAATACCTTTGAAAATGCCGGTAAAATACTAATTGGTCGCAAGTCATAGAATGATGTAGGAGCAGAAATCTTTGGAAGTGGAATTATATTAGCTGATTTCCATATTTCTGGGAACTTGCCGTATTCAATACATTCATTAAAAATAGACTTAATTAAATCAATACAAAAAGGGATCACAATAATTATCATTTTTATATTAACATTATTCACACCATAAGCTTCCGATTTTATACTCTTTAAGCTTTCATAAATATCTGATTCATTAACTTGGTTCAAACTAAAACGTAAATTTTCATACAATCTGTTACTATTAAAATAATTAATAAGATTTTGTTTTATCACTGCTTGCCCTGCAACCTTTAAAAAATAATCATTTATACTGTCAGAATCGTTTAAGTTGTCAGGAAGAGAAGGATTTGGATCAGCTCTGTTTGAGATATCCCATTCTCTAAAATGTTTCCAAAGAATTCTTGCATTTTTCTTATGTATTTTTAAACAAAATTCTGCATAAGCTTTTTTTTCCCGTTTGATAGCGGATTTAATATAATTTCTCAGCTTTACATAGTACAACCTCGATGCTGTTGTTTTAAGTTTTAGATACCTTTTATAAGCTTTTTGTCTCAATTTAATCATTTGTTTTATATTCGATAATCGATTCATCCTAGTTAATAAATCTTGCGAAACGTCTACTATAGGCTTGTCCAACCCGCGGCCCGCGGGCCGCATGCGGCCCAAAGAAAGTGTCAGTGCGGACCAAGAAGTAACAAGCGAACGCGGAGAAAAGAAATATCAGTAATCAACATCTCCCCTCAACAATGCGTTTTATTTGTCAACTGTTACATCAGATGACTATTATTCGAGTACCGCGCAGGCGTCTCTAAATTCCGCACACGTGGTATCTAGGTTTTATATTCTTATTGCTTTTAAAATATTAAAATGTATCGCACGCCCTTCTTCAAAAGTGTCATAAGTAAAAATAACATAATTTGAAGAAAATACGTGAATTACAAACGGTGATAAACCAATATTTTTTTATTTGAAAATCAATTTTATAGATAATTGAACACTGACTTAAAAAAGAATTGAAGCGAATGTTTTCTATAAATAATCAAAGTAAAATACAGTTTTTGAGATAAAAGAATGGCATTTTTCAACTGAATAGCGCATTTAATACGTGCGAGAAAAGACTTGCTCGTAGATTAAAACCGAAATAAATATGTTTTTTAGACTTGCGATACTTTTGAAGCAGGAGTGCAAATTATAATCATTTTTAATACTGCCCTATCGTTATTGTTGTCAAATTAATATTTTGACAATTTTTCATTCCAGCATGGCCTCTACGTCTCAACAAAAAACTGGATCTAGAAAACGAAAATATATCGACGAAAGAAGTGTTTAACGAAAAATGGACACGACTACTTTTTTCTTGAAATTAACAATGAGGCGCTCTGCTTAATATGTCGTATTTCCATACTTGTATTCAGAGTATAATTTGAAAAGGCATTATACGCAGAAACATGTTTCCAAATTCAATGCGTACCAAGGAATGTGTCGTAAAGACAAAGTAGCGGTACTAAAAAAAGGCCTTTCATCTCAACAAAAATTATTCAACACCATTACAACTCAGCAAGAATCTATTGTGAAAGCTAGTTACGTAGTCGCAAAATTAATTGCAAAAAAATCGAAACCATTTTCCGATGGCGAGTTTGTTAAGGAATGCATGGAAAGCGTGGCAGATATAATTTGTCCTGACAAGAAAAGCGACATTTCTAAAATCAGTTTCTCTCATCAAACTATTGCCAGGAGAATTGATGAACTTGGTAAATCAGTCGAAAAGGATTTGATAAATAAAGCTTGTGATTTTAAGTTTTATTCTTTGCCAATGGATGAAAGCACTGATGCAACTGATACGGCTCAATTTGCTATTTTTATTAGAGGTTTAAATGACGATTATAATATAAGTGAAGAACTAGCTTCTTTAGTACCATTAAAAGACACGACCACATCAAAAGATTTACGTGAAGCAGTGAAAAAAACGTTAATACGATTTTCCATGTCTTTTGCCAACATATCTGGTGTGGTTACGGATGGTGCCCCTGCTAAGATTGGTAAGAAAGAGGGGCTCGTAAAATTATTAGAAAATGATGCCATTGCTGCGGGAAACTCTCATTTAATGAAATATCATTGCATAATATACCAAGAAAATTTATGCGCAAAAGTTTTAAAAATGGATCACGTTATTCAAGTTGTTGTCAAGACTGTGAATTTTATAAGGGCCCGGGGATTGAATCATCGCGAATTTAAAAAATTTCTAATTAATTTGGATGCTGAGTATGGCGATATCGTATACTTTACGGAAGTAAGGTGGCTCAGTCGAGGCCAAATGCTAAAAAGATTTTATGATATACTCAGTTATAATATCACAAGAGCATAGAAAATATTCTATTATACTTCCGAGTCACGAGACGTATTCTGCGAAACACCACGACAGCGTAGTGGTGTTTTATAGGATATACGTCGAGTGAGGAGGTTAGTATAATCGAATATTTTCGTTTGCTCGAGTGGTATTCGATACGATTATATAATTCAGAGCTTGAACCGAAGCGTTCCATTTTTTTTTGACGTTTATTGACAAATATTAAAACTATCGTTACCATGACATAGTTCACATTGTTGGAGGAGGCGAAACACCAAAACGGTTATACCACGTCGTCAAGAGTATAATCGCTTATCAATACATAGTAACTACGTAAAATTTGTAATTGCTATTGTAATTTCCAATGAATTATATAATCAATGAAATATAATCATTCATGATATCCAAAGGCAAACCTATTCCAGAACTAGACGATACCAACTGGCTAGCAGATTTAACATTTATAGTGGATTTGACTACTCATTTAAATGATTTAAACACGCGACTTCAAGGCAAAAATCAACTTATTAGTTCAATGTATCAAACCATAAACGCGTTTCAAATGAAATTGAAGTTATGGCAGTCCCAACAATTTTTTGCATTTCAGCACGTTGGCGTTGGCCAAACATAATTCTACAAATGGTAAAAAATACGCAAGCTTACTCTTCGAATTAATACAAGAATTTGAAAATAGATTCCAGGATTTTCGAAAAGATAATCAAAATTTTTCTATTTTTGCGACTCCGTTTGCAGTCAATGTAGATGTCTTGGCAGCAAATTTTCAAATGGAATGCATAGAAAAATTTGACCATGTATCTTTGTTGGATTTCTACAAATCCTACTTGCCCAAAGACAAATACCCTATGCTAGTTATGCTACTCAGACATGCTTTATTCATGTCATCATTGTTTGCAAGCACCTACATTTGTGATTGTGAACAATTAATTCCAAGAGTAAAACACACTAAAAATAAAACTAGAACACGAATATCTGACGAACACCTTGAGAGCTCTCTGAGAATTGCGACCAGTTCAATCGAACCCGATATTGATGCACTAGTTTCTCAAATTCAATGTCAAATATCACATTAATTTATTTATGATTGCTGCTATGTTGCTCCTGTGTAAGTTTTATAATAACAAAAGTCATAACTTAATAAAATTTAAACATGAATAAAATACTACGTAAAATATTGTCTATTTTTTTTTGCTCATTAGTTATGATTAGTAACGTGCGGCCCAACCCTACTGGTTTTCTTCAAATATGGCCCAACGAAGCTAAAAGGTTGGACACCTCTGTATCTAGAGGAAAGTATCTAGAACTAGCCTATTTGTAACCCCAACAAGTGTCGAGGCCGAGAGAGCTTTTTCTGCTGCCGGTTATCTAGTAAATGACATACGGAGCTCCTTATCAGACCACAGCGTAAATATATTGTTTTTTCGGAAATATTTTCAGCAAAACCAATAAATAAAAATAAATAATATTTTCAATTGATATTAATTTCGTTATTTTATATTAAATACATATCATTTTGTTTATGACGTACATCTTAAGCTGTGTTGGGAGTGCGTAATACAGCTTAATCTGCATAATTAATTATGTTTGGTGTAAAGAACATTTTTTTGGTATATTGAAAATACATGATCGAAGTTTAATTTTATACTTGTTTCATTTAATACATAAAAGATGTGAATATTATACTATAATAATATATCATATTATCTCGGGAGCCCTATTAATAAGGATTAATATTTTTATTTTAGCCTAAAACGGATTTAAACGGATGCAAACTAACCCTCATGTTCACCCCAAAAATAATATTTCCGTGATAACTCGAGTTCTTACCAATATTTTGGAATGAAACAAAATGGAAATTACTTCTTATAAAAAAAACATTTATTGGCTTATGTAATGCGTCAGTTGAATGAACAGTATGACGATAGCCCACCAAATAGAGATACGCTCTGGGAACGTATACAAAATATTTGGAACGCTATAGACGTGAATTATACAGGGTGGTCCGAATTGTATGCAGGAAACTTCGAGGGCAGATAGATCTCTTTAAAATAATATGTGTTTGCCTTATAAACATTGGTCTGGAACAGCCCCATTTTAGAGATACAGGGTGTTGAAGTTGTTAAAAAAATATATATTTTTTGTTTATATCTCAGGAATCCATTAAACGACCTCAATAAAATTTGGTACAGATAATCTATGATAGTAGGCCTTGCATTCTCTAAAATTTGAGCTCTAAAGGTACAACCAGTGGTGTACAACTGGGCAGGGGTCGTCTCCTTTTTTATAAAAAAAACCTACGCCACTGCATTTTTACAAATTATTAATAACGGATTTATATTCTATTGCACAAAATACGTAAAAAAAGGTAACTTGAATTTTTTCCCTAAGATTCGCCGTTTTCAAGTTATTCATACCAATACAATCCCCTTGTGCAGATATTTTTAACCATAATATTACAAAAATATTTATGTTTATGTTTAAAAGTAAGTAGAATTTGTAAGCACATCAACAGAATTCTTTACAGTCGTTTTCACACTACCTGTGAGGTACAGTTCCTTACGCGTTTTAGTTTCCCCAGGAAGCCTAACTCACTATCTTTACAAATAAGAACAACTTAAATCAAAATAATAATAAATATAACGAGCGTTCAAATAAAAACGTGGTCGAAGTTGGCTCTGACACATTGGACGTAGGGAGTAGCTTATAGCGACCAACTTAACCTCATTTCTCAACGAGCTGTATAGCAGCTGTCAGTTTCAATAACGTTAATGACTATATAACTTTATTTTAAAGAATAATCGTGATAACAATAACAAACAATTAAAGGAGCTGCGGAAAGTGTCCCCCTCCTTGTTATAACAATAAATTAAAGCAGCTGCTGAAAGTGTCCCCCTCCTTGTTCCAAGCACTTTTCACACCTGTTCCTCAAAGAATTAAAGACATTTTCTAAGATGCTCGGGGTATTGTTAATTTCACGAATCTTGTCTATAAGTCGAGCCTGCAGATGGTTTAAATCAGGAATAGGCAGTTCAAAAATAGTGTTTTTAAGGTAAGGCCACAAAAAGAAATCACACGGCGTAATATCACATGACCTCGGTGGAAATTCATGTTCAGCATTGAGACTTATTAGTCGATTTTGGAAAACTTCCCTCAACATATTCATCGTCTCGCCTGCCGTATGTGCCCTTGCGCCATCTTGTTGAAAGTAAAAGTTTGTAATTTCGTTTTCTTCCAGCTGGTTAACAAAAGGAGCGATAATTTCTTCTCTATACCTTTGCGCAGTAAGAGTACCATTAAAAAAAATAGGTCCATAAATCCTCCTTCGATTGAGAGCACACCAAACTCCAATTTTTTGAGCGTGTAGAGGGCCCTCGACAAAAAAGTTATCTGGTTTTTCAGAAGACCACATTCTCATATTCTGTGAGTTTACGTAACCACTTAAATGAAACCAGGCTTCATCAGAAAAAAAGGTGATATTATGAAGTTCACCGTAGTTGTTTAAAAACCATTCACAAAATACAGCCCGTCGCGGAAAATCAACTTCATGAAGTTCTTGCTGACAAGTTAAACGATAGGAGAACAAACGCAAATCTTTTTTTAACACTGTGTGGCAGGTACCGACTGATACTCCCACCATTTGTGATAAAACACGTACAGAAGTTCTTGGCGCATTTTCCATTATTTGTTGGACATTTTCTTTTAATTCTTCAGTCCGCTTTTTAGGTCGGCCGCTTCCTTCTTTTCTTGTTACACTGCCCGTTTCACGAAAAACATTAACACAACGCTGAACTGCACTTTGAAAAATTTTGTACTCAACAACGCCGGGAAATTGATTTTGAAATTCTATGAAACATTCCTCAATAGAATACTTCCATATTCCATCAATCTTGCGTCCATTTCTAAAGTAGGACTCTATGATAAACACTTTTTGTTCTTGAGAAAACACCATTTTAAACGCTTTTTAAAACGAAAATATTCAAATTGATAGCGGCGATATAGCGCTTTGACAGATGACGTTTAAGTTCATTTGCTATACGCTACGCCCTACGTCCAAATTTTCAGAACCAACTTGACCACGTTTTTATTTGAACGCTCGTTACATTTACCAAAGGCGAGGGATAGTGAATTTCACAATCATATGGCATATTTGGTCACAAGAAAATCTTCATGAAATTAGGACAAGATCTTTTCAACACGAATTTTCTGTGTGGCTCGGAATAATTCGCAATAAAGTTTGTGGACCTTTCTTCTTGCCACCCCGTCTAAATTCCCAGTCATTTCTAAAATTCCTATAAAACCATCTATATAATTATTAGAGGATGGTGCTCCTGCGCAATCTGAGAAAATGGCTTAATGAAAATTATATGGGGCGATGGATAGGTAGAAGACCAAATGCCAATGTCAACCATAATGGTGCAGAGGGTCCAGTGTCTTGGTCAGCCAGATTGCCATATCTAAATCCTCTAGACTTCTATGTTTGGGGTTATCTGAAAAGTAAAGTTTATTCTACTCTAACAGATACAAGACCACAACTATTGCAACGAATAGAAGACGGATGTAACATGATATTAACTTCAATTAATTCCATTAACAGAATATGTCAGAAATGTATAGATATGGGTGGTTCGCATTTTGAACAATTGTTGTAAATACATAACGTTGTTTTTGTTTCTTGTTTAGTTGCTGTTGCTTGGCAAATATATTTTTATTATTATTTTGATTTAAATTGTTCTTATTTGTAAAGAGTATTAGGTCTCCAGGGAAAATAAAAACACGCCAGGAACACTACCTCACGGGTGGTGTAGAAAGGTGTGAATATTTTTGTTGATGTGCTTACAAATTGCACTTACTTTTAAGCATAAACATAAATATGCTTGTAATATTATGGTTAGAAGTGTCTGTCACAAGGGGATTGTATTGGTATGAACTACTTGAGAACGGCGAATCTTAGGGAAAAAAATTAAAGTTACCTTTTTTACGTAATTGTGCATTAGAATCTACATCAGTTACAATGACTTGTAAAAAATGCAGTGGCGTAGATTTTTTGTAAAAAAAAGGGTGACCCCTGTCCAGTTGTACACCACTGGTTGAATCCTTCATATTTTAGGGTATGTAAGGCCTTCATACATTATCTGTACCAAATTTTATTGAGATCGGTTAATAGATTCCGGAGCTATAAACAAAAAATCATTTTTTTTAACAACTTAAACACCCTGTATCTCTAAAACGCGGCTGTTCCAGACCAATGTTTATAAGGCAAACACATATTATTTTAAAGAGATCTATCTGCCCTCGAAGTTTCCTGCATAAATTCGGACCACCCTGTATCGCCTTGTTACATCTATGCCAAACAGATTACAAGCCGTTATTGATTCGGATAGTGGTTGGATATATTATTAGACTGTTTTGTTTTTTCAATGTTTATAAAATGATGTCAAAATAAGTAAATAAGTTCATAACATTATGCGCCCGGAAATGCTTCCTTTCTGATAGATGTAAAATTTTAAAATATCCCGTTTTTCTAAATATTTCGAAAACGATTTAAGATATTACACTGAACTTTGGTGTATAGTACAGTGGCAGTGTAATATCTTAAATCGTTTTCAAGATATTTAGAAAAAACCGGATTTTAAATTTCTTTCGACATCTATCTCAGAAAGGAAACATTTCCGGACACATAATGTCATGAACTTATTTACTTATTTTCACTTCCAGAACACGTCCTTAAAATATTTCCCTTTCCTCCCGAAACTGTATCAGTTATAATAAAACTGTAGTTTATATTTTTTTATTTTGTTGCCTTCATGACCTACCTACCTACTTTCTGCAGAATATGATACAAATTCTTATTTCAAAATATTAATTTTCTCAGGGACAAGAAAAATAATGACAAAATATTTTCAAAACCTGGATACTCTTCTCTTTTTATAATGCATATACTAAAGGCCTGCAATTTTTAAGTTGTGTCGTTACACACGTGCCTACACAAAAAAAATATGACACGCCCCTAATTATTGATGCCTCCCAAAATTCCTATTAATAGTCCACCGGCTCGCCCCTTTAAAAATAGTATGCCTTTTAGGTAGGAACCCTTTATCTTGCGTCGAGTGTACTTGCAGCAGAGAAACTTTTTTGCTAACTGATTAGCAAACCGTCGAAGATTTCCATCCACCATGCATTTTTAAAGTTGTGACATCAGCTCCTGAATTTATTAATAGCTTAGCTCAAATTCTACGGCAACAATGTCCGGTATATTTTTGAGCATCCTCCAATTTCAGAAACGCTGCAACTTATTTTGGCATTTTCCCAAATGCATGAATTCCTATTAATTGAATTCCTTACCATTTGAATATTTAAAAAAAATCTGTTACTGTTTATGTGTGTAGGTCTTGCGGTACTATATTTCCGATAAATGTTTAATTATTATTGACTTACAATAAAGGATCGTTTTTCATCTTTTTTGAAGTTGGCAGAGTGATTAGCAATCTATTTCCCATATTTTCAACATATCTAATTTTTATTTGAAGTAATTCATCATCATTCATCGACAGATATGGCAAAAATCATTGGCACCTAAAATAACAATGGACAGTATTCTTCGTTTACCAAAATATTTTGTTTATAATTACCTTTGTACCTAAATACATATCATATTCATTAGAAATTGTTTAATTGGACATTTTCTAAAACCCTGGTTTATTAGCACAATATCTATCCAATTGCTGTTTCAATAATTCATTTAATTTTTAAGTTTAAGCGGTCAAATTTGAGGGTTTAAATTAATCCTAGATTAATACAGATTTGAAACAGTGCAAACAAAATGTTATATTTTAATCCAACTTCATACTTAATCCTGGATTAAACACTACGGTGCAAACGGGCATAAGCCTGTCCACCAAGTGGTTTTTGGCAAAACATTTTTGTATGACATTTCTAAAGTATATAGGTTATACAAAAAAAATGAACCTCGACCTAATGCCGTACAAAAATAGCAATACCGGAAGCCAGGAAAATTTTTGATTTTCTGAAAATTTTGGGCCGGTTTTTGGTTTCTAACCCCGGTATCTGCTGATACAGGGGTTAGAAATGCAGGATGCAATAACCCTCTATTTTAGCCCCCATTGTTTCAAGTCATTGAAAAATGTACAGCATAGATTCCACATGATTATTTAAATCTCCAAATAATTTTTAACAACTATGCCGTCTGAAAATTATGGTTAATGCAAAAGTATATAAACAATTACTTGTATTTTGGAATTGAGTTTAATTTTTTTTCGATAAGATTGTTAATTCCTGTACGGCAACCACTTTTTTGATAAAATATAACCAAAGAGTATCGTACTAAATCATGGCCGGTTATAATTAATGGTACAAATTAAAAATTCGAAATAAAAAACAAATAAATAAATTTTGAAAATTTACTATATTTTGACAATTCCTTGTTATAAACTAAAAATGTTATATTCAAAATATTATGGATGTAAAAAATAAAAAAAACAATGCCGTACATTTTTAATTAGCTGATAATATTTGTCATTAAATTTTTACTACATTTTTAAGTCATTATAACATATTCGTTGGAACAATTCTCCGAAACTGTGTCAGTCCAAATGAGTTTTATCCTAATTTCAAGAGAAATTTAATTTAATTTATACCGTAGAAATTATGATATCATTGTCTTTTAGATTAAAAAAATTGTGTATAGAGAATCGAGAAAATATTTTGAGAAATTTAGAAATTTAATGACGTGCATGAAAGTATTATATAACAATTAATTTTAACTCAATATTCATGAGAATTCCTATATAAACACTTATATTTAAAAAGTGATATAATATATGTTTTGAAGTAACAGTACCCTCGCATTTGCATATTTGTAACATCTGTTACAATTGTTTAAACATTTATTTATGCAAAAATGGTGATGAAGCCATTGGCATACAATATATGTTTAAAATTAGTAAAATTATTTTAAAAGTGCATTTGTTACAAAAACAACTAAGATTGTTGTGAAAAAAATGTTAATATACAGAGTGATCCATTAACGATATCGAGCGGCTGTATATAGGAAACTAGACGTGCTACGATTATGGAGTAAAAAATCTATTAACAAATATGGCCAAAAGAAATTGATTTAAAATATTTTCAAGTTTGTAACTTCACCGCTAGGGGCAACTGCTATAGTGTTACAGAGAATTGTCGGTTTTTCGAAATTTCGCCTATATAACTGAAGTTGAAAATACACTTTTTAGATACACTGTTAAGCCCTTCACAAGTTTTGTTTGAACTTTTTTTTTGTTATTTCCATAGCAACGCCAGTATGAAGGACGCCATCTTGAAATTTTTAAAATGTCATAACTTCTGAATGCCTTAATCGATTTCAATAAATGATGGCTCATTTTAAAGAACTATTAATACAATTTATACAGTGCTTTCGAAAAGTAACGAATAAATTCATTATTTTTTAAATTGAGAAGTTTTGGAAAAAATTCCCTGGCACGTCGATTTTGTTTTTAAAAAAGGCACTTTTTGACATACTACCCATATTTGTGACGTCATCGTTGTTCGAGATATGACGTCATCGACAATTTTTTTAAATAGCAACCCCCAATTTTGACCATGCCATTTGAAAGAGCGTGTCATTCTACATACGCATCGTCAAAAATCATGGTTGCCTGACAGTAGCCTTAGCGACCGAGAATGTTTTTTATTGCTGTCAGATAAAACCTTGAAATCGTACTTTATTAAATAGTTTTTTTCGTTTTTTGAGTTATTTCTTTAGTTCTTATCTTTTGTTTGGCAAAAGCAGTGCGTTTGAAGTGTTTATTGAGTAGTAACTTTGTCATTTTATAAAAAAAAAGGATGCGCACCCAAAAAGAAGTAGTTGAATTGTTCAATGAAACTCATCCTGATCGACATCCCATTAGCCAAAGCATGGTAAGCAATATTGAGTCTAAATACCGTAACTTTGGACATGTTCGTGATCTTCCTAAATCTGGTCGACTGTTAAAATTAGTAGATGATGAGCTTAATGTTTTGTTGGGAATACAAGAAAATCATCACTCAACACTTAACCAATTGGCTTCTGATTTCAATATGACAGCGTCCACAGTTCACAAAATTATGAAAAAAGCAAAGTATCATCCTTATAAGGTATGCCTTGTTCATGAGCTATCTGAAGACGACTTTGATCGGCGAAATCAATTCTGAGAGCAAATGCAAGAGCTATGCAATAATGATAATAATTTCGTAAAAAACGTATTTTTTTCTGACGAGGCTACGTTTGTTTTGAACGGCCATGTCAATAGGCAAAACAGCCGTTATTGGGCTACCGAGAATCCCCAGAAAGTAAATGTGTGGTGCGGCATAGTCGACGGAAGAATTCTGGGTCCCTATTTCATTGACGTCAACCTAACTGATGCAATATATTTGGATTTTCTTCGACCTCATTCCTGAACTAATAACTTTATATCCAGATATAGAGGGACATGATCTTCAAATAAATGACATTTTCTTTCAAAGATGGTGCACCTCCCCATTATGCAACACCTGTCCGTGCTTATTTAGATGAGCTGTTCCCGAATCGTTGGATAGGAGAAGGGGGCCGATTGAGTGGCTAGCCAGATCGCCTGATTTGACACCCCTAGATTATTTCTTGTGTGGATACTTAAAAAGCAATGTATACGTTACTAGACCGGTTAATTTAGAAGATTTAAAAGCAAGAATTCGTCACGAGATACATCGTATACCTCCTGAAGTTATTGATAATGTCCAAAAAGAATTTATTAATCGTCTTGGCTATTGTCAGGCAGCCAACGGTGCACAATTTGAACATTTAATTTAGTCGATTTTTACATATTCATTATCATTTTCAGTATTGCGAAAATTAAATTTTAAAAACTTCAAAACATTATTTTCTTGAAATTTTTGTTATGTAACACCATAATTTTTCATGGTGTGTATGTAGAATGACACGCTCTTTCAAATGGCATGGTCAAAATTGGGGGTTGCTATTTAAAAAAATTGTCGATGACGTCATATCTCGAACAACGATGACGTCACAAATATGGGTCGTATGTCAAAAAGTGCCTTTTTTAAAAACAAAATCGACGTGCCACGGGATTTTTTCGAAAACTTCTCAATTTAAAAAATAATGAATTTATTCGTTACTTTTCGAAACCACTGTATTTATGATAATGGAATAAAAATATTATTTTCATGCGCAACGGTAGACGACGCTAATGAGAAAAGTTTTGTAATTGTCTCCGTTTACTAAAAAAATTAAATGCAACGATATAGTTATTTTTCATGGCTCGATAGACCATTCATTAAGGAAAACAAATACACAAACCGGAGGTCGATATCTTTTTTCGTTTTCAAGTTATTGCTAAAATAGTGAAGTTGTGCTAGAACATCCTTCTTTATTTAGTTCTCTAAATAACATTGACATAGTCCAAGCCAAAAATAAATTGTAATTAATTGTAAAACTACACCTATCTTGTCCTTAAAAAGAACTTGCTTTATTTTTAAATTTTTTTAAATGTGGGTACAATTTTTCATTTTTTTATTAATTCCCAATATCTGAGTATTTATAATGATTATTATTTCCATAACGAGGCAGAATATGCCCTATGAAAATAGACAACTGAAAAATATGCCAAATCAAGTTACTTTAAGTTTTGCGCCATATCTTAATGTGTGGTTAAATAATTTGGTTTAAGTCGATTTTGGGTAAAATGCATGTTACACTCATAAGTGCGGATAAACTACAATATTAGAGAGTCCTACAATTTCTAGAAGCGTGATTCAGTTAAAAGTTTTGATCCATGGATCCCGAGATTTAACTGAGTTAATAATTACATTCTGCGGTAAAAAAACATTGCATAATGCTGTTATATAAATAGGTATCCAAGAGATTGTTATTACTTGATTTGACGTAATGAATTAAAAATGTTACATAAATCCAAAATTTGATTTCGGGACTATTTCGAGTTTTTCAGAACGAACACCGAGATTTGAAATTTACAAAACGTCCAAAATCCTTGAGATTTTGAACTTCTAGATTGGGCTCCTTATTATATAGGGTGAGAGGATAAATTCGATTGATGGAAACATTTGTTTACATATAGAATATATATTTCTTTAATACCTATTGACGTACCACACTGATACTATGAAAACTTTTTTGGATCCGCTGACTTCACCGCTGGCTCTGCCTCTGTTTACAAGTATAGGTGGCCTATTTGGAAATCTCTATACACAAAGATGTGCAGCTAACACGCAATTTTCTTCAGTTAACTTTTTTTTATTTATTGATTAATTTTAATAACGTAAAACGTATTCAGTACCGATTTAAGTCATATTCCACAATTTTGACACTTGTCATTTTAAATATTTTAAGAATAAGTTACTGTACGTGTTTGTTATTACTGTTGGGACTGGTGATCTATTATTGTTTGTGGTTTGTTACTATCGTGATCGATTTCTTTTCTAAAAGATACTTTAAATTAGTTCTACAAAATTGCCCAATGTATTAAGTGACACAAAAAATGTATTTAAAGGGAATTGTGATGATGAAGAATTTAGGTTAATAAAAGATGGTTAAATATAAAACATAATCTTTAAATGAATTGTAGCTGTAATAGGCAGCCTGGCGAATTTAATAATTCACAAAACTTCGGTAGCTTTAACCAACGCCTTGCTTAATGCAACTATGTATCATTCATATTAATTAGTCCTCAAAGACTATTAAAAAACGGGCACCTACTGAGAACAGGCGCCATCGGCTTAGGCGCCACTAGATGGAACATTGACCTCTTAGAAATATTCTAGCCGTTTGGCACCGGGAAAAATTCACAAATAAACAGAATCTTTTGTTTCCGATGAACAAAAGTAGTCAGAATATGAATATAATTTGTTAAAATCAATGTTTAAAGTAATCAAAAATTGATTTAGGTATAGGTATTAGTAATATAATGTCTGACAATTTTATGTGGGGGTTATTTCATGTCGTAAAAAAACGTTTTTCAAAGAGTTTTAACACACTTGATACAATTATGGTTTCTAAGATTTTGCTAAATTTTATAATAAGAATTAATTTCGCTTAGCATGTTCCTGGTCCAAATTTTGATTAGCACACATTTTAATTGGCTTTTTTCAATGTCTGTTGACAAGTAGAGAAATAGAGAACGAAATGAACAAATAATAATTCAGTTTAATGTGCGTTTTAAAATATTACACAGGGTGTTTCGAATAAGAATCTACACAGAGCAAGGGCATGCAGGGGAACCCAAAATATGGTGATTTAACCCAATTTTCAGATTCGGAAATACTGAGACCTACATTTAATAATCTTACGAGTTGAAAAACTTTTTTTTTCAAATGGAATGACCCATATTAATTATCATGGGTGAATGCAAAATTGAATGCCCTTTCGACTGATATAAGGTTGTCCATACTTATCTCTAACAGTTCTCCAGAAAAATCAGGTTCTTTTCTAAGGTCCGAAAAGTAGCTACGTAACAACGTCAAGAAGGCCTTGCAATTGTATTAGTACAACGTCGATACATAGGAGGATTTTACAAAAGCACAGTACAGCACATCCTTATCGCATCTAATTACACCAAGAGTTACTAAAAGTAGACTTTCAGCGGAGACTAGAGTTTTGTCAGTAGGCACTTGAGATGTTAAACGGGTCATGTTCTCCGATGAGGCTACTTTTCATAAAAATGGTTTAATGTGTCATAATAATTGCCATTATTATGACACAGTAAATCCTCACCAATTCCGGACAACCCATAGCCAACGATGGTCTTTGAACACGTGGGGAGCAATTTTAAGAACCCATGTCATTGGACCATTCTTTTTTAACTAGCATCTAACTGGAGCAGTTTATTTAAACTTTTTAACAAACACTCTAGAAGATTTGTTAGGCGACATTCCTTTAGCTACACTTCGAAGAATGTGGATGCAACATGATGGTGCTCCACCTCACAATACCGCTGCGGTTCGTCAGTTTTTACACGAAACTTTCCCCGACAGATGGATTGGGCGCGGGGGACCAGTGAGTTGGCCTTCAAGGTGTCCAGATATGACAAGTTGCGACTTCTTTTTAGGGGGATTAAAGCAAAGTTTACGTTCCACCACCAACTACCGCGGAAGATATGTGGCAGCGCATTACAGTAACATTTCAAGAAATTACGCCAGACATGCTGTTGAACAGTCTTTTAAAAACCGAATTTGTTTGTGTATTAATCAAAATGAAGAACATTTCGAGCAATTGATGTAAATCAGCGGTCTAAGTATTCTTCTCCTTGTGTTCCGAGTTTCAGTTTGTTTCGTTTTGCGTTTTGTTTTAGTTGTTGTTAGTTATGCCAGTAAATATTGACACTGTCAGTCCCAGGCTGGATAAAATGTGAAAGAAAAGTGGTTTTGCTAGGCCTTCTTAACACTGTTACATAGTAGTCCAGGTGAATTACACATTGGCATGGCTGTAGCTTGACGTAGTTTAGATATTAGTAAAAATCGGTCGAAAATAATATAAACAATGAAAATATAAGGTTGTGCCAAGAAAAAAAGTTGTGGTATTTGCAGAAGTACTAAAAAATAGTTCTCGGAAAGACGCTTAACTTGAAAAAAGTCACATAAGTTCCGAGATATCAAGTGCCAAAGTCAACAACTATGCATAATGTGACAACAACAAAAATTGAATTTAGTAGGTTTTTTAAGAACTTTTCGTATGTGCTTTTATAAATATTATCGCACGTGTGCTCTTTATATGAAAATTCAATGAATCCGATTTTGATGATTTTTTTTAAATCGATATAGCAAAATTAGAGGAATTCAATTATCAAGATTTCATTGAAATATTATAAAGCCTTATCAGCCTATTACGACTGCTTAAAATTTCAGACATTTAATTGTTGTATATTCATGTAAATAATATCGATGGTAGATATTCTATTATTAATACGTATTAATTTTAATAACTACTTGTTAATAATGTTTAAAATCTTGAAATTTTTATGTAATAATGTAATTTATTTATTGTATACATATATCTAATACAGAAAAAAATGCAGATACAAATAATTATTATTTGATATTTATAAAACCTATCATCGCATTATTACAAAAAGTATTCCGCTTTTTTATAGCATAGTTGCCGATTTCGCTCTCAAAAATTTCTTCCTTTAGTAAACAATTAAAAATCACACTTTGCAATTTATTATAGAGGCTGTCATGCGGTGACGACCTATTAGAATATTTCGGAGACTACTTCGATTTGAATTTTAAAAATTTTTGACCTAGTGGTCTTGGAGGTTTTATTTAGAGTTTAAATAAAATAATGCCATTGTTGTAGTATTTCCGGTTATACCGGTAGTCGCCACCTATTTGCTTATTATAAATGGAACATCCTGTATATTTTTGTATATTTGAATTCTACGCATAATTTTAGGGGACTTTTATAAAGCTTCCCTATATGTATCTCTAATGGTCTAATGGTATTTCAATTTCATATTTATTGTCGAATTTGATTGACCGCCAAAACTTGGTTTTTCTAAAAAAATCTGTTGTAGAAATTTACTCCACATCTATACCTATCTTTTAATTTTTCTGTTTTTGACGGATTTTGTGATAAATAAAATTATCCATTTTCTTGCGAGGATGACTATGAAATTGCTGGCAAATTTAAAATCAAATTAACCAACCATAAGTCATACTTATTCAAATGGTGATATTATAAGTGAAAACACCAATGATGTAAAAAAGTGAAAAACTTTAATAATACGATGATTATGAAAATATAATAAACACGTTTTGTAAACATAAATGAATAATTATTTGTATTTATATTTTTTTCTATATTATATGAATACAATAATAAATTACATGTTAAATAAAAATGTCAAGATTTTATTTAAACATTATTACCACGTAATTATTAGAACTATAGTAACAGTGGATTATGTACCTATATCCTACCATCGATATTATTATTTACATGAATATACAGTATAACAACAAAATGTGGAAAATTTTTAGTCATAATAGACCGAAAAGGGCTTTATAATATTTTAATGAAACCTTGCTAACTGAATTCCTCTCATTTTTCTATATCAATTTAAAAAAAATCATCAAAATCGGAGCCATAGAAGCCGAGATATTGAACGCCGAAGCGCGCGCGCTCTTTGAACCCACGATTTCAATTTCTATAATTCATCCCCTCTTCTCGGCTTAACGATATTCATTGAATTTTCATATAAAAAGCACACGTGCGGTCATATTTATAAAAACACATACGGAAAGTTCTTTAAAAAACCTACCAAATTCAATTTTTGTTGTTGTTATAAAGTTTTGCAGAAAGCGCTTGTTGACTTTGACACTCTATGTCTATACTCTCTGTATATCTCGGAACTTATATGACCGATTTTAACGTTATTTTTTTCAAGTTAAGCGTCTTTCCGAGAACTATTTTTTAGTACTTTGGTATATATTTCAACCCGCAAAACCGCTTCACGAAAGTATTTGCTTATAAAGTCAAAATTATTCGAATTTTTAAAATCGCTCCAAAAATTATTAAAAAAAAGAAAATTAATATTATAACGATTCTATATGATAGTTAAAGAGTCCAAGTATGTGTAAAAAAATCAGCGCCAATTAAAATATAAAATAATATAAAACTTTAACCCCCAGCACTGACGCAAAAAAAATAACGACATTTCGCGCTGAAATTTAGTAACAAATTGTCTCATACCAAAACTATCAGACCGATTTTCGATTTTCATCACTTTCTCACGCTGTTTTGGCTATCTATTTTACAGTTGCAGAAATACAGAAGTATCCCAGCTGTAGAGAAAAACCAAATAGAATATTTCGTGTATTTATTATACCAGGAGGTACTGTACCTACAAAAATATGTAATTCTTGTTTTCCCTTATTTTCAGATCTCTCAATGCTGACGCATTTGATGGTTCCTCATCTGTTTCGTATCTCAGCTTGGCCGATAATACTTTGGAAGTTGTTCCGGAACAATTGTGGAAAAAAATGCCAAACATCCAAACTCTAGATTTAGGAAGGACTAAAATCAAGTACATTTCGGAGAGCAACTTTAAAGTAAGTTCAGTTCCAGAATATAATTGAAATATGTTACCAGTACACAGTCTATCATCCTACTTCTTTAAATTTCGCGTAATTAATAAATTAATATCATTCCTTATTATGAGCAAAACTGAATTACTATGGTGCATCTTATAACACTTTAAAACGGTCCAAAAATTATTTGGACAATCCTTGCGATTATGTAAATAATTTTTGCAGCAGGTTGATCAAGATAATTTTTTTCTGATACAGTCCATGTTAGCTGTGGTCTATTCGTGGTCCTTAATGCTTTTATAAAGTTTAATCTATATGACTCGCTTATTTTAATCTCTCTTTGATTATTATTATGTTCATCAGTTTGTGAAGCACAACAAATTTAAACTTTGGAAAATAGTTGCATGAAGTTTGCATGTAATGTAAAAAGGGTTGTATTGCTTCATATTTTTTTGTAGACTCCCGTGAAGTTAAAATGATTACTCCAAGAACACTATGCCTGTATTGTGGAAAAAAATTGTAGATACTTGCAGAAACTTTCAAAAATAAAAAAGGAAAAAGGTTAAAAGTTTGCCCCCATTGTCTAATTTGTTTTGAGTTATATGAATAAAAATGGATACTCCTTTTTAAATGTTTATTATTAATTTAACATGTATGTAGTTTATACATTGAACTGGTCAACTATATGTAATAAACTAATTGTTATTACAATCATGAGAGAAACAAGAAAAGTTAAAGTAAATACAGCTAGGCTGACGACAACAGTGGCAGCCACTGTAACAATAACACTCAAAATAATAAACGAAATTATAATTGAAATGATAACAGGTGAGTTGACTAACCTTATTTCCATTTTTTGGAGGAATATTATAGCAGCTTTTAAAACCACTGGTAAAATTTATTTTCCTGAAGGATTTATAATTATCGATGACAGTGACACTTGGATATATTTATTCCATTTACATAAATGTCAACGTCATAAGTAAAATACGAAATGTAGACATCGAGCTAGGATATTTTGAAATATTTTCTTCCATTTTACATTTTCTAATTTTACTACCGAATTTATTTAAAAGATTATAAAATCTAATAAAAATGAGAATTCAAAAATTTCAAAAAGTTGTCAAAATAAAAAAGTAGTTGTTAAATGAGATTTATATTTAGGCCAATCAATAGAGGTTTTGTTTGTGACAAAAATACTAGTAGCAAACGGACTGTGCCGTCATATAAAAGACAGTCTGTAGATGTATGCTTCTATGTTTCCTGCTCCAATTAGTCCAATTTACCATTAATTTATTTTATCTGCTCCCACTATAGCAGATAATGTTTGTTGCATTGCATTGCATAATGCATTGTTTTTAAAGAGGTAAGTGGATTTTACCGTAGAAGTGGAAGTTGCTATGGACAACGGGAGGTAAGTGGGGTAACTTACCTCCCTAGGGAAAAAAGCAATTTCGAGTTATAAATGTATATACAGTGCAACCTCTTTAATCCGAACACCACATTGCCAGGCATTGTTCGTATTATCGAATCGTTCGGATTATCGAACATACTATAAAGATTTGTACATTATGTATATTACGTTAAGTACATACAAATTTCATTATAAATAAATCATATAAAACACATAAAACTTATATAAGGTAAAACATAAACATGTAGTTACATATACATATATGTATTATTTTACGCTTTTCGTATTTTTTATTTGTCTTACTTTCAAAAAAACTCCAAAATTGTTACACAAAACACGACACGCAACAGGTTCTTCGCTATCGGCAAACAAACTGACAACCGACTACGCGCGTACGCGCGAAGCAATCTAGTCTATTCTTGCCATCGTTCAGATTTGGCCGTTCGGATTAGCGTGTGATCGGATTAACGTGTGTTCGGATTAAAGAGACTGTATTTTATGAACAAATAAATAGAAATATTTGATGAACATTACATTTTTTTAATTATTCTGCATAAATACCGCGTGATTCAGTTTGACATTCGCGGCCTCGTATCTCTTTTGTTTTATCAGATAGCTATAACAAACCCTATATATTTTTAAATCGCCGCTCAAAGTCTATCAAATGACATTATTAGATCGTCTCCATGGTAACATATGTTAAAATTGCTATAGTCAACTGTTTTTGTTCAAATGGCACACTATATATTTTTTTATCAATTCTAGAAGATATTTTTTTTATATTCAGTTGTATAAAGAAGTCTTTAGTTTCATTAGAAATATTGCTAGAAAAACCGCAAAAAAGATGAACCCTACTTTCAGTAGCTTTATTCTGAAAAATGATAGCCAGCTGCGGAAACAACTGAATTTTGACGTTTCTAAATAATGGCTTTTCAAAATAATTGACGTTTTGTACCTACCTATTCTATCTATAACTAATTATTATTACTATAACATGAACTCTATATGATTTTAATTTATGGAGAGTGCTGAAATAACGCTAAAGCTGCCAGACGCTTTATACCAACATCGTTTTCCGCAGAGACAACTTCCATCAGATAAAATTTTCGGAAAGTTAGCCAGGAATTTGGTAGCAGATGATTTTCAAAAGAAAAGAAGAGTTTTTAAACCTAGAAGGGTAAGAGATGAAGAACATTCGATAAAGATGTTAAATAGTCTGCTATAGATCTCCGGATCTCATTCCTATAGATTTCTTTCTTTGGCCTTACCTAAAAGAAAAAGTTTACTCTTCGACTTTAAATGATATTGATGACCTTAAAAACAGAATAAGAGTAGAATTTCGGAGATTAAATGAAGAAACACTAGAATGTGTTTGTAGAGAGGGAGTGATAAACAGAGCTATTCTGTGTTTGGAAGCAAATGGAGATCATTTTGAACATTTGAAATAAGCATTGTTTTAAATTGTTATCGTATTAAAAATAAGATATGCTACTTTAAAAAACATGGTAACTTGTTTTCGCAGCTGGCTATCATTTCAGCTACGAAAACTAGGGTGCATCTTTTTTGCTGTTTTTCTAACAATATTTCTAATGAAACTATAGACTTCCTTACATAGTTGAACGCAGAAAAAAAATATCTTCCAGAATTGATAAAAAAATATATAGTGTGCCATTTGAACAAAAACAGTTGACTATAGCAATTTTGACATATGTTACCATGGAAACGATCTAATAATGTCATTTGATAGAGTGTGAGCGGCGATTTAAAAATATATAGGGTTTGTTATAACTATTTATTAAAATAAAAGAGATACAGGGCCGCGAATACCAAACTGAATCACCCAGTATTTATAGTAATTGTACAGTTATTACATTTAGTAACATTTATAATATCTGGATAATTACTCCCCTCGCGTTTACTGATCGTCACATTTTTATCAAAACGATTTGACCGCTCCATTTCAGTCACCGGAGGCTCAATATTATCTGACTGACATTAAAACAGCATGATGCGACTTACTACTAGAACCTGGAGTTGAAGTGTCATTGTAAAGAATCCCGTTGGCTATTTCATTTTTATTACTTAAACTGTTAGCAACATAACTTTCAGCAATTGTGGCTGATTTCCACCCACCACGTCTCTTGATTGTTAATACATCAACTCCTGTATTAGCCAGTAAGGTTGCCGATGTTCTTCTGAATGAATGGCCTGTATAAGTTTCAGGATATTCTTGTTTCGAAAACTGTGGAATCTTATTGGGAATCATATAAAGGGTATTCTTGCCGACTAATTGGTTGTAACATCTACCTTCTTAATAGCGCATAGAAAAGTGTGAATATTCAGTTTTAATTTCCAATCTAATCTTGATATTTTTCTTGAGAATTTCTAGTTGAGAAACAGAACTCAGACGAGAAGTAATTGTAAACGTACGTGACATACCATTTTTAGAATCTGGAATTGTAACTACAACAATGTCATTGACATTTTTGAAATTGACATTGTCCAAAGTAAGTTTGCATAACTCATCAGAAAGGCATGCTCCTGCAATGCCTAAGACCGTTACAGAGGCGGATTGGCTATGCGGGAACTCGGGAGGTTTCCCGATGGGCCGCGGTCATTTTGGGCCGGTCCGCGCTGTAGAAGGATGAAATATATTTTTGTAATAAAAATTTTAAAAAAAATTGAAAAAAATATGAAAAAAAAATTGAAAAAAGATTTGAAAAACAAAAATTGGAAAAAATTTTGAGCAATAAATTTGAAAAAAATCAAGGAAATAAATTTGGAAAGAAATGAAAAAAAAAAGTATATATTAACCTAGGGCAATAAAATAAGAAATGTCGACTTCACCTTGTTCGACAATTACATCTGATCTGAGGCTTGAAAGCTTCAATTTTTAACAAACTGTGTGAGAAATTGGTCATATATGAACCAGAAATAACTCCTCAAAAACTAAGAGATGAATTAACAAGTTTAGCACACCAGTGGAAAAAACTTGTACAAACTCCATTGGACGAGTATGAAACACGTCAATGTGATGAAAGTGAAAGTGAAGAAATAGACTAGGCGGTATCTGTTTTGGTTTGGATGAATTGTATATCCACGGAGATTTTTGGCTTTTTGGCTTTCAAATATCACTAAAAATGAACATTTTTCTATGCGCATAAAAAAA
>NW_019416742.1:1411032-1447064 GCF_000390285.2 Anoplophora glabripennis | reverse complement strand
CCAAAAATCTCCGTGGATATACGATTCACCCAAATATGGCTTTTTGAAACAGATACCGTCTGGACTAAAATCACAGAAGATGAAACTGATGAAACTCAGCAGAAATATAAAGGAAAAAATAAAAAGAAACATGAGCCATGTAAAAACTGCATCATATGTTGTTACAGGATTTTAAATAGATACAATCTATTGACAAACGTATTTCTCTTTGCATCAGTAGCATATAAATACGTATTATCTCTATCGTTTACACAAGTAGCTTGTGAGAGATCGTTTAGCACTTTGAAGTTTTTAAAAAATCGTTTGAGAAGTTCGCTGACTCAGGAAAAACTAGAGACTTTTATGTTAATGGCATTAAATGTAGACATTTTAAATAATTTGTCATTAGATGATATAATTAATGAATTAGTTTTAAAAAGTACACTTATAAAAAATCTCCTTTTATGTTAAATTGGAATTTTTTTATTATACTTAGCTCTACAACACAATATTTTCGATTCATACAAAATATATATTTTAATGATTATTTATTTATTAGAAATAATAATGCTTTAACTTCTTGCAACCTTCCAACTACTACTTATCCATTTTAAAAAATTCTAAATTATTTGAATTTAAGATTTTAATTTTTATCTACAAACAAATTGTGAGATTAATTATTTTTAAAACAATATCAAATTATCTATGGCTAACTTTTTTCAGATATTTCAAATAAATCATTCACGAAGAGCCTATTTAAAATAAAATAAATTCTGAAACTTTCAAAAAACGGGCCGCTTGATGAATGTTTCCCGGGCCTGTTCATCTAGCCAGTCCGCCTCTGGACCGTCACAACCTTCATTAGCAAATGTGTTCTCGGGTGCCTGAGCGAAAAAACCGTTGGTTTGTTCCCTTGTAAAAACGTTTAACTTTTTTAATGTATAACCGTCATTCTTACGTTTCAAAAATGGTTTCAGCTTAGGTATTTTGATATATCCACGTTCTCCTCTATGAATATAGTTGATTTAATCATTAGTGAGTATTCACTTCACAAACTCGCCGCCGGTAACTTTAAAGTTCTTGACTTCTCCATGAAATATGCTAGCAGTGACATTTTAGAAACATCAGTATTTTTGTTCTGGCACCATTCTTTGAAATTTCTATATGCTCGTCCGTAGCCACTTTCGACTTCTCGGGCAATAAAAATTCGCTTACAGCATTTAGAAATAATAATTCAAAACCATAGTCCAACCAAATTACACTTGGAGAAAAAAAATTGTTACCTGGACTTTTATAAGTGGAAATGATAAAAGGGCTTATAATAAACCTAAAAAAAAAATAAATGGGTGAGCAGTGGTGGTGGAGGGTTGATTTGGGGGGTTGAAAAGTTGGGAAAAAGTGTCATTGGGATTTCTGGCGAAAGTTGACGTCAAAAAAAAAATGTAGTCAATACAAAAGTTGTAGGTCATGCAAAAATCTACAACTTTTGTAGAGGTCACTTTTTAAGATAACCTCTAAATTTCCGAGAACAATGCGAAGATCAGGTTTTTTCTGATTTTTCGATTTTTATTTCTCATTTCCGCAAAAATTATTTAATTTTAACGAAACTTGGTTGAAAGACCTTTCTGTGTCTTTTTTAGATAAAAAAATCAAAGAAGTTTCCGGAACATTTATTTTTTCCGGTCTGAAACACTTTTTTTCAAAGAAAATTTCTACTTAAAAGAATCATCGTACACATTTCTGCCGGTAATCATTTTTTACGTTTTGACATAGGTATACATTTTAGTGAAATAAAAAAATCTATAATCACAGTTCAAAAACATGCTCAAAAATGCAAAAAAATAAAAAATTACTTGCAACAATGAATTTTTCAGTAATTGTTGATAATTTGTTTAAATTAAAAAACATTACACCATTCAATTCTACGAAAAAAAAATTAAAAAAAACTCATTGTTTGACCGAAAACTTTATTTTTGTACAGTATTGCTATAAACATCTAAGTCGAATTACAAATGCACAAATAATAAATTATCTCTGGATGATTTGAGATTTCAGCAATACAAAGTATTAACTGCAAAGTCTACTGTTGACGCGACACCCAAAAATCCGAAATTTTTTTTTCTGGATTTTATAGTAAATTGTATATTTACATTGCCACTTTTTTCGCTCTATCCAATGGCGTCAACATTTTTGCAATCCGATTTCGTCTTCGAGGGGCCATCGTCAGATTAATTTTTTCAAATATGTCGCTGCTATTTTTATGACAAAATCTGAAGTCATTTTTAATTCTGAATTAGCTGATATTACTATTGTAATCGCTTAAAAAGGTTTTTAGCTATCATTTAAAATTTTTCCTAAGTACGGCTCTGAACGCTTTCAAAATATCTATTGGATGAAGTCATAACAGTATAAAAGTCAATACAGCACAAAATATCCAATAATTGTTTTTCCATAATTTAAAAAACCTAATAAAAAAATAATACGAATTTATGAAATATATTATTATTTCTAATTAGTATTGCTAATAGTAGAAAAAAAAATTGTTGGATATTTCGTGCAGTATTGACTTTTATACTGTTATGACTTCATCCAATAGATATTTTGAAGCGTTCAGAGCCGTATTCAGGAAAAATTTTAAATTATAGCTAAAACAAGCTAAAAACTTTTTAAGCGATTACAATAATAATTACATCTAATTCAGAATTAAAAATGGCTTTAGATTTTGTCATAAAAATAGCAGCGACTATTTAAAAATATTAACCCGTTGAACCTCGAAGACGAAACGTCGAATTTCAAAAATGTTTTATTTTAAAATTCGTTTTCAAATAAATCCAGAAAAAATCAAACAATTTTACAAAATTTCGGGTTTTTCCGGATATCTCCGGAACTATCCGGAATTTTAAAACTTTCTAAACGGCATATTGTTAGGTATAAAAAAAACACAACTTTTTTCTATCTGAGCCACCCCGTATCTCTTACGTTTCCTATATCCTAATGCTATCCATCCTTATCTTGGACACACTGTATATCTATGAATTCATCAAAATTAAAAAAAAAATAAGTACACGAATCGATCCTACGGAAGAAAAATTATTATTTATTTTATTTATTCATTATTCGACTTATGTTTATAGCAATACTGTACAAAAGTAAAGTTTTGGGTCAAACAATGAGACAGTTTTTTTTATTTTTTCCGTACAGTTGAATGAAGCAATCAGTTTCTGGATTTTTTCTGAAACGAAAAAAATTATCACCGGCAGAACTCTGTACGACGATTTAGAAATAGAATTTTTCTTTGAAGAAAAAATGTTTCAGACCGAAAAAATTAATATCTCGGAAACTAATTGATTTTTTTATTTAAAAAAAGTTGTGGTTATTTAAGACACAGAAAGGTATACTTTCACCAAGTTTCGCCAAAATTTAATTATTTTTGCGGAAATGAGAAATAAAGAAAGGAAAAATCAGAAAAAACCTGTTTTTCGCATTTTTTTCGGAAATTTTAAGGTTATCTTAAAAAGTGACCTGTACAAAAGTTGTAAATTTTTGCATGATCTACAACTTTTGTATTAGATACTTTTTTGTCTGACGTCAACTTTCGACAGAAATCCCAATGATACAACTTTTCAACCCCCAAATTAACCCTCCGCCGCCCCTGCTCACGCATTTATTTTTTGTTTATTATAAGCCCCTTTACCATTTTCACTTATAAAAGTCCGGGTAACAATTTTCTTTTTTTTCCTTCTAAATGAGTTATTTCGATCGGTCTACCAGCTAAATTCCAACTTTTATGTAGCTCTGTTTATAAACATTTTAGAAACGACAAAATCCAAACAAAGATTTCAAATAATACCAAAATGAATTGATTAAGAAATGTCAAAAAATAAAACCTAATATTTATTTTTCATGAACCATAAAGAACTATGGGAGCAGATAAAATATTATACACCACGCTGGAGTTAACTATAATTTACCAGTCTCGGACTCTATACCAGCCTTCGCCCCGCTCGGGCGCAAAATCGTCCTCGACTGGTAAATAATACTTATCTCCTTTATGGTGTAAATAACTATTTTATAAACATTTTTATGCAAATAACGCATTTTTTTAGTTTTTTGCTTATAAAACGTAAACTAACGAAGCAATCTAAATGTTATAATGAGACAATTTGTAAAGAATCGAATTACGAATAAAACGAGAGGTCGGTCGATCCGATCGGATAATTAGAAACGAAGAAAACCCGGAAAAATCGGAAAACTCATTTTTTTTTTAAATTCATCACTCCACCATTTTTTTAGTTGTAGAGCTGACCCTGTGCACAAAAATAGTGAATTATTTGTACTTTAAGTGTGCACAAAGCAGGCGTTGTCGGACCATTAGTTTTGATGGACAATTGCAATTTAAATTTTTTGGTGCACTATTTTGCAAAATTTCTGGATGCGTTGGAAGTGGTCCGATTTTATTTGTTCAGCCGGATTTTAAAAGTAGCAGTATAATATTACTAAACGTATATTCTAATTTTCCGATAAAATGATGCGAAATAGGTGAAAAATTCCTTCAAACATAGGTACTCAAAAACGGCCGAGCTCGCGTACGCGGTCGAGTAGTGAATGAAGGTCTTGTTTTATTCGTATTTGGATTCTCTACAACTTGTCTTTTTATACCATTCAGATTGCTTCGTTAGTTTAAGGTTTATAACCAAAAAATAAAAAAAATGCGTTTTTTCATAAAAACATTTATAAAAAATTAATTAATGGTAAACTGGAGTAGGGAACATATAAACATATATCTACAGACTGTTTTTTATACAATGGCACAGTCCGTTTGCTACTAGTATTTTTGTCACAAAATCACTGATTTAATGCCCTATTGATTGGCCTATACATATTTCAAATGTTCCCATCTCGCGGACAAAATGAGTTTAGTGCTAAGCTATATTGTCCTCAATTTATTGAAACTAGTATATCTACCTTGTACCAAAACATAGCCAATTTCTTAGTTTTCTATATTTATAGCATTTTTTAATGGGTATATCTTTGTCCTTAGGACTTGCCCGTTTTGAATTGTCTGGTTTTACCGGGAAATCAGATCTCAAGAATAGACACCAACTCGTTTTCGCCCCAGTTGCAAAGGTTACACCTAGGCCGAAACTATATAAGAGACTTGAACGATTCTCTGCTGAATCTCTCGGAACTAGGTTGGCTGTTCGTCAACACCAATGACCTGACGACTTTAGATAATCAGTTGCCCAGGACTGCACCGAATCTGATTTTAATTCACGCGTCTCAGAATAGAATTGACAAACTTCCCCAGCAACTGAAATTGTATCCTTTGTTGGAATCCATCTTCTTCCAAAACAACAGGCTTAAGTCACTGGACGGAATTTTGGCCAGACTGAAGTATCTCAGACGAGCCGTATTGGATCATAATCAAATTAATACGGTAAGTATTAATTAAACAGTAGGTATTACTTAACCAATTTGGTATGTGTTGATTGCATTTAGCGTTCCTAGAGAGTAAATAATAATACCTTGATTTTGTTTACGTTCACTTTGCTGAACGATATTCAATGACCATCATTTGGGCCTGGTCGCTAGATTAAGGGAAATTTCAGCCCTTTCGTTAACCTCTAATATCCCATCTCTAATAGCTGCTTTACATGGACAATTTATTCATGAATAAATTCACGAAGTTCTTCATGAATTAATTCACGAATTTATTTGTGAACGGTTTGGTTTTACACTGCTACAGACTTCGTGAATTTATTTGACTCATGAATCAGCTCTACCAACAAATCAAAGCAAATAAATTTCAAAAATGTTACCTTTTTACTCATAAGTGTAGAATAGAATAGAATATTTAGAATTTAGAAGTACGAGCACAGTAATTATGTATATACGATTGAACAGTGTAACTGGCAATATTCTTGTGAATATTCAATAAACAGTAATAAACAAATAGCGCGCGCCATTATTCCATGGCTAGAAATTGGCCTCAATGATTTGGGATCGAGGGGGATTATCCCTCTTTATCCTGTCTCATCTCGTGTAGGCCTGGACAGCCTTCGTAGGTGGGCCCCATCCGTCGTCTACCCCGACCGCAAATGCGGCCGGTATAGGCGCTTTGTGGGACCTCCTTTTGTCCTGGCTGGGCCCCGCCGGCTAGGGCCCTTTCTTCTGGCGCTCTTCTTGCTTCACCGGCTCGTCTGTGTAAACCCCGGGGGTGGTGTCATGTTTATGTGTGGTATGGTTGGGTAGGGCAGTGCGGCTATGCAGCCTGGGATGCGCTTTGCTAAGGTGAAACAAATAGCGATGGCAAGGGCATAATTGCAAGGTTCACAAAAAGTTGGCGACAGTGATCTCTATAACCTACGTTGGCCAGAATACGAATGGCTTTACCATAAGACAAGATGGAATTAAAGAGGGAAAAATAAACCGATCTTAAAGTATCAGTCAGTGCTAATCACCTTTCTCAGTTGCCTTAACAAAAAAACTACTCCAGACAACCTCTTATTCATGGACTCAACATGGTCCGACCAAGTCAATTCATCATCAATTGTAATACCAAGGATTTTGACATATTTATGTTCTACATGCCTTGGAGTAGTGTTAAACCTTATACTCTGGGATTTATCTCTATTAATTTTAAGATTGTTAAATGAAAACCAATTTATGACTTTAGATAACATGTTAGATGAATCTTAGTTATGAGGAATCTTTATTCATATTAATTAGGGTGGTATCATCTGTGAATAGTACACACTTATTAGGTGCGATAGCAAAGCAAAAGTCATTAAGATATATTGCGAAAAGCAAGGGCCCCAAAACAGAACCCTGCGGAACACCGTGGTCAATACGGTTAAACTTGGAAGTATTGCCATTAACTGTAACACATCGACATCTGTTTTTCAAATAACTTGAGAACAGATTGAGGGCGCAACCTCGAACACCATAGCAACTTAACTTCCGCATAGTAGTAACCCATGAGAGACACAATCAAATGCCTTAGTCAAGTCACACAACGTACCAGCTACGTGTTTTCCGCTTTCTAGTCCCATTACTAAGTATTCAACAATTTTCTGTAAGGCGTGTATGGTAAATCTACCACGGTGGAAACCATACTGATTATTTTACAAAAAACAGTTCGATTCAAAATAACTGGAGTCTATTTTTCAAAATTATTTCTATTATTTTACCAAAATAAGATATAATCGAAATCAATTATATGTCGATCGCAATTACATTTTCAAAGTAATTTTACTCATAATGATATTTTTAGGATGTTTCAGATCATTGAACAAATATAAAATGAAATCAATTGGTTAAATTTTAAAGAAATTTAGGTATGATGTTTAGGGTTCTGCAAAAAGTCAATATTTGGGATTCTTAACTAACAAATTTATTAAATATGAAAAAGTATTTGCATATTAAAAATAGAAATATAAAAAAATAACAATATTTAATGTTCATTCTCTTGAATCATTGTAAGTTCTGGCAATTGGTCTTATTCTCATTCTTCTTTGAAAAATGCTTGGCAATTGAGACAATCAGTTCCGGAACAAGTAGAGCATGCTATGGTGCAAAGTTGACCCGCCTTCCGGCAACCGCAATTATTAGCACAGCCACTTTTGCATCCGCAAAAAATCATTTTGAGAAGTTCACATGGTGCTAGATCTTGAGTCATAAAAGTTGGAGTCATACCCGAATCCTCTCATTTCCAACCCCCAGTCTTCTGCCTGCAATTTTTTGTCAAGCCAAGCCTGCACTTGGTAATATACCCTCTTGAAATGCAGCTTAGCAGCATGTTCTGATGGTAGAAGTGCAGCTAAATTCATTTTTTTCGGTTTCGTTGTTTCTTTGAGGAAGCATCGAAACTCATTTAATGTCTTTATTTGTGTCTTTGCACCATATAAGGCTAATAAACACGTAACACCACCATTGCAAATCGTTTCAATGTCTTGATTTAGTTTCAGAGAAATATCAATGGCTTCTTGTAAATATTTCTTTCCCTCGCACATTTTAGCAAACTGCTTTGCTTTTTCCAAAAAAAAAAATGATGTAGTGTCAGATCCAGTAAAAGCATGAATAAATAGAATTCGCTCTTTACAAGACGGAATTTCTCTCAAATAACTTTTCGACGAGTATACTTTTCGCTCTGTAGTAGCTTTTCCTAGCTTCAGAAAATAAATGTCTCTATCTACTGGGCACAAACCTGATAAAATGACAGGTACATCAATGTCTTCTGCCAACAATGACAACGTTTTCGTGTTGTTGCTGAATCGCTGTTTTCACAATAAGCACGTCGGCATCATCTCCATTCACCGAGCAGATGTTCTCTCTATCTCTTTCTAATATTCAAAAATATAATTATCGAATCACGAGAATGAATTACATTACCAGATAAACTTCTACTACATAATTTCATCGTGAAAAAATTTAGGTAAAACTGAATCTCGCGACAATTTATTGAAAAACCGATTTTTTCCCATTTTATACATTATAGTAAAAAAAAAATTTTTTTCGTTATAATGTATAATTACATTATTTTTTATCATACATATTTATAGATCATACATTTGAAAATATATTGGTTAAACAATCAAAAAAAATTTTTTTTAACTTTATTAAATTTTATTTAACAACAAATTTCATCGTTTTAGAACAATTTTTTTTTGTTTTTCTTTAAATTTGATTATAAATTCAACGTTTTAAATAAAACAAAATGAACCATCTTAAAATACAGTTTTCAAGCTTCAAAAAATGCTGTAAAGTCGCAATATCATATTTTGAACTAAAGTTATTGGACTGTTCTTAAATAATTCTAAATCCTTGTAAAAATAAGTTAATTTGAAATTGTTCATTTTTATAGCATCTATGTAAATAGTACATAAGGGTCAGATTTGGTCTATACAAGGAACAAAACTTGTATAGTGCCGAAGTGTGCTTTTGCCCTTTTGAGGGTGGAAATTTTACGCCCAAAATAACCACAGGAATCGATAGAGGAGTCAATTTTAAGTAACAAATGTTATATAAAGTTTTTTGGATAATCCAATACTTTCCGAGTAACTTGTCATTGAAAATGTTGATTTTTACTGAAAAAGTGCTTGTTTTCGGACAGTTTTTTGCAAATAACTGTGAAACCATTGGATTTAACGAAAAAGTTCTAATGAATAAAAAGAAAGGTAATGAAAAAACAAATCTAATGGTATTATTTTGCTTTTCTCTAATTGCAATATAAACCGAGTTATGGATTTTTAAACATTATTATATGTTAGGTAGCTAAAAACTAAATTGGAACCAGTTAACGTTAAATAACGCCAAAACCATAAATATTAGGAAAAAATCTATTTGAACCTTTTTTAAAGTAATTTGAAAAACCTTTAAAATGAGCTGTTTAAAAAGTTCTTCGAATCAGAATTAACGGAAATTTGATCGAAATAACATGATAGTCTCAATTTTTTTAAGAAAAAATTAATAAACAAATCAGTGCCTTTGACGACAGAATTAAAATGAAATGCAATCCATTTACAGATTTCTTCATTTATGTTCTAAGAATAAGTTCTGGGTCTTTGGCTCACTTACAAAGTATGATTTTGAAAACAAACTTAATTTTTAACAATGTTAATTTTGTACGAAAAAAATACAAGGGTAAAAAAATTTTGCTTTATTTTTGCCGAAGATTTTGCTTTATTCTTTATTCCTCTAAAATTAATATTAATCGAGATATAGCAATTTTAAGTTATATGGATAAGAGAACCACCCTTTTCGAGCCCTTTAAACCCTTCAAACTTAAAAATAAAGGGCTTAAAAAAGATTAACTCAACAGTTCACGTAAGCCTTACAATTCCCTGGCTCTGCAAAATGAGCTTTTGTGCTATTAAAAATCTTAAAAAGTAAGAAAGTTATCTTTAAAAAAATAAACACTGTATAGGTGATAATTTTAGAAAAATTTAAGCTAAACAAGAATTTTGAAGCTTTTAGATCTTTTTTTTTTGTATATATACGTATTTAGTATGTGTATATTCGAATAAACCAGTACTATACTATATTAAAACTACTATATTATAATAAGGGAATAAATGTTTATTTAATACGAATGCACATTTAAAATGTTTCTTCTCTTACAATAATATTTTTTCATTTTATTTTCGAAAGAAGGGGTATTTTTTAAGGGTTGAAAAGTTGCAATCAATAAAAAAGATCTTTTAATTAATAAATCAATTTGAATTTGATACAAATGTATGATTAAAACGTTTCAAGTTGAAAAAATTTTTTTTATATTATTTTCATCCAAAGGGGTGGTTTTTAAAGGTTTTTCCGGATTGAAAATTTGGGATACATTAAGTTTCATGTTAGATAGCTCATGAAATTACTCATACTGCACAAATAAAAAAGATTTGATTACATAAAATGCTTAAATTTGTATTTTTTCTTTTTTCCAATAAGGGGTGGTTTTCACCCCTTAAGAACAAAAAGCATACCTAGCGCATATATAAGTTTTGAAGTGGGGGGTAAGATGAGCCTAATTCTAAATTTTGAGAAAAATCGATGGCGTTATAAAAAAATCGGAGGTATTACTATATTTTCAGCTACAGCAACTGGTCTACTATTACAATTTGTTGTGGGTTACCTAAATATGTGACGTCACACTAAAAGAGTCTATTGCCTGCCTTTATGCCGTCCCTATGTTAGACTACATTGGCTAACAGATGGACCTTCTCTCATCTGGTATTACTACCTTAATTTTTTTAATTAAATTAAAACATCAATTTTGTTTAGATTACCGAAGAAGATTTCATAGAATCGGATCTGATGGAGTCCCTTCTACTTGGCCATAACGAAATCACCTCTGTAAACAACTCGTTACTGAATCTCCACAATTTGAACTTCCTCAACCTGACCTACAACCTCTTGACGGAATTCTCGTTCCAAGACGTCGTCGGTCTACAAGAGCTTCGCAGCATAGATCTCTCCTACAACCAGATAACTACACTAATAGGACCCGCTGCCGTAAGTCCTAATGAGATTGGAAAGTTATTGTTTATAAATCTATTAATTTCAGTTATTTCAGAACTTGGTGGAATGGAACATTAAGCTCACAGAGTTGAAGTTGGACAACAATCGACTCGAAACGTTAAACGGAGCCTTGGCGGGGTTACCGGAATTACTTAGATTGAATCTGAGCTTCAACAGGTTGAAAAAGATATCGCCCGATGACTTGATCGGTCTGGATCAGTTAAGGCTTTTGGATGTGTCACACAATCACTTGACGACATTGGAAGAAACCAGCAAGGTAAATAAATTAAAATATAAATAATATAAATTGTACAGGGTGTCCCACTAAGGTCAGCTGTCAAAGTTGACGGCCTATTGTTAAACAAATTAGGTTGGTAGCGGCAAAAAAAATACTGTTATAACTGGCAACCCGAGTACTTTCCCAGGTAAAAATATTTTTTCTTCATACCTCGGTCGAAAGTACGTACTTTCGTCCCTAATAGCAGGGACGAAAGTTTAACATTTACTCCCTGTGAGAAGTACACGCGCGCCCTCTATAACGGCGGAAGGAAAGAATTTCTCATGCGTATTTATACTCGTAACTAGGGACTATTTATTATGTTGCTATAACAAATTGTTAACCGCTGTCATTACTGTTGCTACCTCTAAAGTTAAAAAAAGTAAAATTAATAACGTACTTTCGACCGGCTTCGCCTCGGGCATCATGACGCGCAGGGCCGAAAATTCAACTTTTGACCCTTGTGGTGTAATATACCTACTATATTTTTGGTAGTATGTTAAGCGCGTAAGAAATATTGTTAAAAGTCACTGGGTCGCTTGATTTTCGGCGAGACGCGGCACGGCGGAAGGGTCGGGGGGAAGCGAACGACAGCGAGTTCGAAGAAAATGACGATGACCTGCCGTTAAATATGCGAAATTCGCTTGAAAATAATATATTTGACAGTCTGTAACTACGTTGTTTTTCAACGAATCTTGAGGATTTTTTTTTAACTTAAAGCTCTTTTCATAAGGTTTCCGAATAAGTAATAATATACAGGGTAGCCCATCGAAAACGTACCACAAGGCATTACAGGGTAGTAATGAACTTTTCGACAAAATCCAAAAACCGGTAAAGTTTGCTTCTGAGGGGGACAACTTTTGGCGCAAAAAGCATAGCAAAATCTTCAACCCCCTAAGTGGGGGTGCCATCCCCCAAATTTTTTAAAATGGGAATGGGGGTCAAGTGGGGGGTCATTAGAAAGGGCTTTTAATTCTCTATGCATCGATTCTTACTTTTTGAAAATCGATCCATTATTTTAGAAAATATGCAGCTTTTAAAATACGAACAATATTTTTGACGAGAAATGCGAAAATCGATTTAATTTTACTTCAAAACTTACGGTATTAGCTTGGATTTCAGTATTCGGTGTCGCTGAGGCCACGTGGCTCTCCACGCGCATTGCGAATGACGCTAGAGACTACAGTTGTCCAGCTATGTAGTCGTTGAATGTACTATAACTTCAATAATTTTTTTCTCGGAAACTATAAGGATTTTACAAAATTTTTTTTACGATATTGATTCCATTTCTCATGCCGCATCTATTCCTAAATTTTTTTGGATAAGTTCTGAATCACCCTATATAAAATTGGGGTATTAGATGCTAATTTTTTTTTAAACAATTACAGGAAGCATGTACCGGCATGTACCATGTTATGCCATGTTATGACTTAAAAAACAACGGATCTCATAATCATTTACGTTCTGAGGTCAAAAAGTTGCAATTATATAAATATTTCTTAACAAAACTTTTAAATTTTAAACACATTTTCAAAATATAGAGTATGAAGGTGCCTAAAATTTAGATTATTAATTACATAATTAATATAATCGGCAATTTCAATGTTCAAGAAAATATCTTTTCAGACATTCCTTCCTCGATTGTCAGAGTTGAAAGCCAGCCACAACTATTTGACAATCTTAGAAAGAGATTTCCATGGATTACCTGTACTTTGCCATGCTGATCTATCAAATAATCAAATCGTCGCTCTTGGAAGGGATCTGGTAGCAAAAACGCGCTGCAAAATTGAGCATGGTGTACATGAAGGAACTTGGGATACTCTAAAAATATATCTTCAAGGTATTTGATACATTTCATAAATTATATTTCAAAGGTATTTTATATTTCGTTGGTTACTTTAAAATATATATATTTTCCAGATAATCCCATACTTTGTGATGCGGCGCTGCCTGAAATAATGTCTGCTATGGAGATCAATCATACCAGAATCTATGGCGTTTCACACTGTCCTCCACTTAGTGAACAACCAGTTACTTCTAAACCCAATGCATTTTTGGGGTACATACCAGAATCCACACAGATAGCCCTTTCTGCAGATCCAGTGCAGACATTGGTTCTGACACAAAATGGTCAAAATACTCCAAGCAATCAACATGGGACCAGCTTCTCTTATCCTGAGAAAATACGTGAACCAGTTGTGGAGTTAAGAACTAGCGATCAGTACACAATAGAGAACGATCAGCCAACAATTAACGTCCCAGTAAAAATAGAAAAACCTGTAGGCTTAACCTTAGAGAATACAAATAATGCCTTGCGATTAACTAGTTCTGAAAGACAAGAAAGCAACGATAATCTGACTCAAAATTTGCAAAGAAAGACGGGATCCAATGCGAACAATTCATCAACTAGGGCAAACGACCAAACCCAAATTACCACGAATACTCAAGTGTTCGATCCAGTGCAACAGGGACAACAAATCACTAAGTTGGCTTCTGAGATCGAAGAACTCAGAAGTAGAATCGAAAAGCTGTCATCCCAAAACGAACTGTTATTAAACCAACAATTCAACAAGAGCAGCACAACTGACCAATCAAGTAATTTAACAACAAAACCGCCTAACGAAAATTTAATAGAACCTCGAAAGCCATAATAAATTAGTTATTTTTTATTTCTAATAAAAGTAATCATTTAGAATTTTGGAAATAACTTATTACTTGCTAGTCATTTAATACTATTTTATATTTAATATTTTAATAAAAAGAGAAGTATTTTAAAATTATTGTACATGACAAGAGATTTCCTTTAACAAACTCTTTAAAATCAAACATTTAATTTATTAATGAACAATTTAAATTAATGTATATCAGCTGAAAATATAATTAGTAGCAAATATTGACAATAATAATGTACAAATTAGCAAAAGAAAAAATTTAAATAACTATGAAATTTCTATAAAAACTTATCGAGAAATATTCAGTAGCCTCTGCAAAGTAGTACAAGCAATTTTTATGTCTACAATTACATGTATTCGAGTAAGTAGTCTCATGTTATGCTGTTTAAAAACTGTTATTAAGGCTTTAATTTACGATGATACTATTTTGTAACAATTTCACAACAACCTATAAAGCTATTAAATCCATCAAGGAATAGAAAAAGTTTAAGCTATGAATACTAGAGAATTATAGTTTTTTATAAAAGATACAAGCAATAACGAATAATTTTAAATTGAACTGAAATATTACGTTACTAGCAACTTATTGCCATTGCCTTTCCTACCAAAATGTGCCATAAATTTCTCATAACACCTAATTTTTAGGCTTATCAGGATTTAATCTTTTATCGCTAATAGTGATGTATATATTTCTATGTAGCACTACACATCTTGAGTAATGATAATTACTAGATTTAGAATGATTAATATAAAGTGTGTATTTATGATATTTAATTATAATAAAAAATAATCAGTATTCATTTTGGTTTCATTATCGATTGTAGTATTGAATATACAATTTTAATATTAATCCAACCATTGGTAAGAGAAAGACATATTTCTAGGAGCATTAAAAGTATTTAATTACCATTCAATTACAAGTTCCCCCGCACTATAGTACATTGTGTAACGAGTGAGGAAAAGTTGGCAAGAGCGCCACGCGGGCGCAGTTGACGCACGAGCTGGAGCGTTGCGCTATGAAAATAACATTAAGCCGTTGTACTATCTGGCACTTTCCGTGCACATAACCCCTACACTATAGGTCCCATAGCGAGCGTGCGTGATAGAAACAACTTATTCCACTACTGCATCATATTTTAATAGATTCACTTACTGTTCGGAAGATTACTAACATAAAAAAATCATTACACTGCTGTCATTTCACCCAAATTTTTGTAATGTGTACAAGTGTTAACCACTAAACAAATTAATCTACTTTGTTTACATATTTATCGATGCAACATAACACAGTCCCAACAAGTATTAAAAGGATTCCAAAAATGGCATCTAAAATTGAAACATTATTGACTACACATATTATTGTTTTGATATATAAAAAATACTTTTTCTTGGCAGTTGTTCTCCTAAGATCCAACCAGACAATGCAGTGAATACAAATGTTAAAGAATTTGCTACTGGAACAGATAATGTTAAGTCGACGTTTTTCAGTGTTAAGAAATATAGAACAGATCCTAATTGATTTAAAGCCATTGGAATCAGGTACTAAAATTGAAATAAAAAATACATACATTAACTAAGCAGATGAGAAGCTTACTCTGACGTTTGTTGCCAAATATTTTAATTCCAATATAAACTGAAGAATTCTTGAATCTGCTTTCACATTGAGAATTTCCTTTGAATTTTTTTTAATTAGTGGATTTGTTCCTCCCCATAATAAAGCGACAAACATGAGAGATACTACAACAGATTTTACTTAATAACTTGAACAATATAAACTATTTAACTTACATCCTTCTTTCAACATAATAAAACTATAGCTTAATACTTTGACTTCAAACTTTTTACATCCTTTTGAAGGATATACACGAATAGTATTGAAAATTCTTATTCTAAAATCATAAAGTTAATAAAAAAAAATATTAAAAATAATTAATATTTTGGGTATTATAAATATTTTATAGGTTAAAAACAACAAACTTACCAGTATAACCACGGATTAGTAAATGCTTTTGTTTTTTAGATGTAAATGTTTTCTTCCCGTCAGCTTCCATTAGCAGCGCCTCTTTTGGCGCGTTCCCGTACTATAAGCGAATAAACTTCATTAATACCCGTATGCACCGTCACCGTATAATTTTAAGTCGGCTTTAGAGTTAAGACTTCACGTTTTTGTATGCACCGTTCTCTTTTGCCGGCTTAAGCCTTTCTGAGTCCACAATTTTGGAGGTTAATTTACTTAAAACCTAATAAAAAAAATAATGATCGATAGTTTTTCCAAAAAAGTCCCCAAAAAGGTTATATGCTTTGATTAGATGATTATTATTCTAATATACACAATATTTGCCAGCAAAGAAAGCTGAACCATATGTAGAGAGGAACATCACTGTGGAGCCTGTTGCAGAAAATGAATATGTAAATATATCCACAAATCTCGTTTTGAATATTTTATTATATTTTTAATATCTTTTTGTTTAATAAAGAAATTCTGAATTCTAAGTATGATTTTTTCTTGTCAGGGAAAAATTTCAGAACATCACATTATTGACATTTTGATGAGCAATCGTCTGCTGATGTGCAATTATATGCCACTTTTTTCATCATTTTCTATATTCAATTGGCATTACTCGATTACTTGCATTGAATTATGAAGACCAGTAGCAAAATATACATATATTATCGTTTGTGTTAAATCACAATTTATTTTGGAAATATAAGTTAAAAAAATAACTACAAATATGTAATCAAATTTATTTACTTAATAACAAAATCCTGATTACAAAAAAATTTAACTATTATAGAAAACTGCACTTCCCAATACAGTGCCAACATTTTTTTCAGCAACACGCATATTGACCATATACCAAAAGTCTTACAGTCTACATTATATTTAATATACAACCTGAAAATCATAACAGCAAATTTGGTAACATTAACAAAAATTTTTTGAATAACCATTTAGTATCGGTCATAGTATAATCTGCTGGGGTAACTTTCCATGACCGATCGTTTAAATCACATATACAAGTAGTTCTAACAAAAGGTCAGAACATAAAGAATATGAGGGACAGTAACACTTGCGGTAAAAGTTATTTAGATATCAATCATAAAACAATAATTGGCAGCATCAGCTAAAAACAAGTGTGCAAATAAAATATACAGCGCTCCAATATTTAAGTACATCCCATTTTATCATATCTAATTAACACATGACCTTAACAGGTAGAACTTAAATGTTCCAATACATAAGACCAATAATTGGAACAAATAATAGAGAAGCCACTTATAAACATACTGTTTTCTTTTTATAGCCACAGTTAAAATATATTATTTTCAAGCTTGGCTTTTAGTACTTTGAGAACATAAACCAAATGTAAAATTGGCAACAACGATTCCGAAGCCATTAAGTTTCGAGGAAAGAGTTCGGCTGATGTTTAAGAAAAAAGAGGAATTTATAAAGAAGGTTATAGAAGACGAAAAAATATCAGCAGAATTTCATGCTCGTCTTATTCCAAAAATTATACTGAAATCTGCCAAAAGTAACTCTAGTTTAAAGCGTTCGGATCCTTCGGACATAAACTGCAAGCTTACGGTAAGTGACAATTTCAAAATAATTCAACGACTGTTTATTATTTATTGTTAACATTCATTTAGTTCAGTGTAGATTAAGTGAAATGATCTATAAGCCCTCAAAATGTACTCTGACTGTGGTAATAAATGGGAATACCCATTTATTTTGACGTCTGTCTATGTATTCTTGGTCGTTACAGTATTTTTTATTCCAACATAAAACATTCCATCATATTTTATCTTTCATTTTATTCCAATGTGTTCCAACTAGTAATATGATTTATTCCGTCATATTTCTATGTATTCCAACTGTATTCTGATGCAGCCCCAATACATCCTGATATATTCTCACAGTATTCCGTGTATTCGCACAGTATTCCGTGTATTCGCACAGTATTCCTATGCATTCGACCAGTATTCCCGTGTATTTGCACAACATTCTTATATATTCCCACAGTATTTTGATGTATCAACACAGTATTCCAATGTGTTCCCACCGTATTCTTATCAAAACTGATTCAAGTCCCTAGTTCACCCAGCACATGTTAAATATTGAAAAAATGTGAGCTATTTACGTTTTTATCTGGCAGCATATTGTATTATTGAATTCTGAATTTGATCACGGCAATCTTTTTTTACCGGAATGACTCTTTTCCATAAAATGAAAAATAGTTGTACCTCTTTTTAACTCCATTCGTGGATACCTGCATTATGGAGCTTTGTTAAAATATCATATAGCTACAGATTTACAAAGCGAGTTTGCTAATATTAACTAGTCATTTTAGGTGGCTTATTTCAAATATTTTGGTCACTTGCTTTTTAATATTTTGATCTTTTTCATTTTATAAATGAAATATAGTGTTTTAGGGTTCTTTGATATGGATAGAAATAAGTTTAAAATCATTATTCCGACAAAAAAAATCTGTAGTAGTTCCATATACATACAAGCAATATACTGTGTAAATAAAAGTTAGACAATCACAGTTGTAAACTAAAAGATTTCCTAACCTATTAATGTAAATAAGCAAAATTCAAGGACTGATTGACTAGATTGAAACAGTGTCTTTTGATCAGCATACGTTGGGAATACATCAGAATATAGTGAGAAAACATTGGCATACAATGATATATATAAGAATACTCTGAATATACGGGTGTTGCAAAATGTTGTTCAGATAATTCTTCAGGACTTTTTTTTCGTATTTTTGGATGTAGAATCTGCTCTAGAACTATCTGAACAACATTTTGCAACACCCGTATATTCAGAGTATTCTTATATATTCACACAGCATTCCTATGCGTTTCATTGTATGCCAATGTATTCTCACTATATTCTGATGTATTCCCACCGTATGCTGATCATAAGACACTGTTCCAATCTAGTCAATCGGTCCTTGAATTTTGCTTATTTACATTAATAGAAGGTTAGGAAATCTTTTAGTTTACAACTGTGACTGTCTAACCCTTATTTACATAGTATATTCCTTCTATATGGAACTACTACAGATTTTTTTTTGTCAGAATACTGATTTTAAACTTATTTCTATCCAAAGTTGCATCATATCAAAGAACTCTAAAACGCTCTATTCCATTCATGAAATGAAATTCAACATCAAAATTCTAAAAAAGCAAGTGTGCAAACATTTTTGCTGTGCTCAAATTCAAAATATAATAATACACTATGCTGGCAGATAAAACCGTAAATAATTAACCTTTTTTCAATATTTAACATATGCAGGGCAAACTAGGACTGGCTAAGTCTTTGCTTGAATCACGGTTTTGATAAGAATACGGTGGGAACACATTGGAATACTGTGTTGATACAACAGAATAATGTGGGAATACATAAGAATGCTGTGTGAATACACGGAAATACTGGCCGAATGCATAGGAATACTGTGCGAATACATGGAATACTGTGTGAATATATCAGGATGTATTGGGGGTGCATCAGAATACAGTTGGAATACATAGAAATATGACGGAGTAAATCATATTACTAGTTGGAACACATAAGAATAAAATGAAACAGAATATGTTGGAATAAAAAATATTGTAACGACCAAGAATAAATAGAAAGACGTTAAAATAAATGGGAATAAACCATAGTCAGAGTACAATTTGAGGGCTTATAGATCATTTCTTCATAAAAATCACTTAATCTACACTGAACTAAATGACTGTTAAAAATAAATAATAAACAGTCGATGAATTATTTTGAAATTGTCACTTTCCGTGAGCTCGCAGTTTATGTCGGAAGGATCCGAATGCTTTAAACTAGTTACTTTTGGCAGATTTCAGTATAACTTTTGGAATAGGACGAGCATGAAATTCTGCTCCCATTTTTTCCTCTTCTATAACCCTCTTTATAAATTCCTCTTTTTTCTTAAACATCAGCTGATCTCTTTCCTCGAAACCGAATGGCTCCGGAATTGTTGTTGCCAACTTTACATTTGGTTTATGTTCTTAAAGTACTAAAAGCCAAGCCACTTGCTTTTTTAATATTTTGATCTTGAATTTCATTTCATAAATGGAATAGAGCATTTTAGAGTTCTTTGATATGATGCAACTTTGGATAGAAATAAGTTTAAAATCATTATTCGGACAAAAAAAATCTGCAGTAGTTCCATATACAAGGGATATACTGTGTAAATAAGGGTTAGGCAGTCACAGTTGTAAACTAAAAGATTTCCTAACCTTCTATTAATGTAAATAAGCAAAATTCAAGGACTGATTGACTAGATTGAAACAGTGTCTTATGATCAGCATACGTTGGGAATACATCAAAATATAGTGAGAATACACTGGCATACAACGAAACGCATAGGAATGCTGTGCGAATATATAAGAATACTCTGAATATACGGGTGTTGCAAAATGTTGTTCAGATAATTCTAGAGCAGATTCTACATCCAAAAATATGAAAAAAAAATTCCTATAAACGTAGGTCCTCAAATCCTCCGTTTTCGAATTAGAGGGTGAAAAAAAATAAAAAAACATGTTTTTTATTGATAATTTCTAAAGGACCCTGCACTTTTCTTATGAAAAAGTGGTTTCAGTTAAATTGGCTGAAATTTTGATACGTTACAGCTGTTAACCTGCCGATCGAAAGTCTCCATTGGCGCAATATTCAAAAGTTCATAGTTTTCGACTTAGGTTTCGAATACAGAGTTATTGCCCTGAAGTCAACGTAACACGAAAACTATAAAACTTTTGGATATTGCGCCAATGGAGACTTTTGATTGGCAGGTTAACAGCTGCAACGTATCAAAATTTCAGACAATTTAACTGACACCACTTTTTCATTGGAAATCTTTTAAATTTGGGTCAATACATTTATGATACGTACGTTATAATTTGGTATAATTGATTGCATTTCAGATCCGTCAGGGGATATGGGAGAGTGTTTATTGATTTTTGACCAGAAAGTCTACACCATTGGTTTTTCTACTGGTTTTTACTTTATTTTTAGGAACCACATTTATTTTAGAGCAAAAAGGCACATTTGTCATTTAGCGAGCAGCTTTCAAGCTATTGAAGATTTTTAAAAATCGGCCTAATATATCTATAAAATCATTACATACTAAAATAACATAGTTGGCGACTGTCACTGAAAAATAACATACGCTGTCACTATGGAGAAATAAATGACCCAAATATAAACGATTTCCAATGAAAAACTTAAAAATTATCAATAAAAAAACATTTTTCAATTTTTTTTTGACACCCTCTATTTCGAAAACAAAGCATTTGCGGACCTAGGTTTATAAGAATTTTGTTCGTATATTTGGATATAAAATTGCTCTAAAATCCTCTGAACAACATTTTGCAACATCCTGTATAGATAAATTCTTTGATGCCCTTCGGAGACTAAATGAAGTAACTTTGGTTTATTTAAGTCCTCAAGACATCCTCTACTTTTAGGAGCAATTCTTCTATTCTGGTTTATGGCGCATTTAATTTAGGAGAACGTATCAACTCAGTTCAAAGCTAGACCAGCCACAATTCTAAAAAAGAAGCCGTTCAAACCAATGAAGGAGGAAAGACAGTTGACTGAAATAAGCGAATTCCAGTTGAACACCGAGAGGCGTGTCAAAGAGAGGCAGGAATTCGACCAGTATAAATAAAGAGAAAGCGGAAAGGATCGCTAAGATTCGACAACGTGAAGAGGAAATAAGGCTGCAGAGGGAGAAAGAGGAGATCAATGGGCTTCGTCATGATCTGGAATATAAAGCGAAAACAAACAATAAATACAAGACCATTATTGCCCACAAGTTATCACTGCTATGCTCTCACAGTTTCTGATCAGCCACACAACACATAGACTGATTTCTAAGGAAAAAATTATATTAGGTGGAACACATCCAGAATTTTTTGTATAGAAAAATAGCAACAAATTTCGAAATCGACTTTCATTTGCAAAGACTGCATCAAAATAACAAATTTGAACATTGTGTTATTGTCCCTTGCACTTAAACTGACTAGCACAATTTCACGAAGATGCCTGTTGCTGACGATATAAAAAATAACACCGGAAGATACTACCCTATTCGACTCTACCTTTTACAGTTACATACGATTTAAAATCATTCTTAACTTTTGATGGCTTCCGGTACCGCCGCTTTTTGTTCTTGGTCTTCAGATTCCTCACTTAACTGTCTCTTCTCAATTTCAGCCTTAAAGTTTTCAATATCCTCCTGACTGAAAACAAATGTACCCAATTAAAAATTTAAAAAAAGTTAAGGTTACCGCCTTTACCTTATTTGTACAAATAATATTCCATTTATAACATTAAGCATATCTAGTACGGATCCCATTGAAGGTGGCTGAATTTGTATCGGCGGCAGTGAGGCTCCGTTTTTACCTGTGTATATCTCGTTCATTTTCTTTTGCAGCACAACGGCTTGTTGCGTAAGATGCTTCAAACATTCCGAGGATTCTTTGGTTTTTTCATGGTTCTCTCCCAGCTATTTTAAGAATTCAGATTGAAATTAATTACACAGCCACACAAAAAAAGAAAAGTTGTCTGTACTTTTCATGCGACATATGTTATCCGTAGTATTTTTGCCTCCTGATCATGAATCCGGTGTCAGAATTGATCACAAGAATTTCCTAACCTGAAAAAACAGGTCAAAAATAGCAAAAATTCACGGAAAAGTGCTAGGAAAAATACAATTTTTTTTTTTTTTTTCTATATTCAAATGTTCATTTATATGGTTAAGACCCCACCGAATGTGAATCCGCGGTCAGAATTGATGGTTCTTTTTCTAACCTAAAAAAAATGGTTCAGATATCACAAATTTTCAAAAAAGAACAGATTCGCGCCAAATTTGGTATACGAGGGTTTTCCGGGTCGCTGGTCACGGATTCGAGGTCAATTTTGCAAAATTCAAGATGGCAGATCTAACATGGCCGACTAAATTTTGGGGTCACTGATCACGAATCCGAGATCAGATTTACAAAATTAGTTTTTAAAAATTTAATCAATTACCTATGTACTTTATAACCTGAGATTCGTCAGAAAACCCGTTAATAGATCTTTTACAGAAAAAAGAACAAGATATAGCCGAAAAAAAAAAGATGCTGAAAACATGATTGGGTACACAGGTTATAAAGTAAAGAAAAATATTACAAACTGCGGCTCCGAAAACCCAGGTATATCAAATTTGATGTGAATGTGTTATTTTTTTTAAATTTGGTCGGCCATCTTGGATCCGTCATCTTGAAATTTGCAAAACTGACCTCGGATCTGTGATCAGCGACCACAAAATCCCATCTATAAAAAATTTGGCACGAACGTTATTCTTTGAAAATTTGTTCGGCCATCTGGGATCCGCCATCTTGAATTTTGCAAAATTAACCTCGGATCCGTGATCAGCGACCTCGAAAACACCAGTATACCAAATTTGACGCAAATGTGTTATTTTTTAAAAATTTGTTCGGCCATCTTGGACCTGTCATCTTGAATTTTGCAAAATTGACCTCGAATCCGTGATCAGCGACCCCGAAAACCCCCGTATAACAAATTTGGCGCAAACGCTATTCTTTGAAAATTTGTTCGGCCATCTTGGATCCGCCATCTTGAATTTTGCATAATTAGCCTCGAATCCGTCATCAGTAATCCCGAAAACCCCAGTATACCAAATTTGACGCAAATGTGTTATTTTTTAAAAATTCGTTCGGCCATCTTGAATCTGCCATCTTGAATTTTGCAAAATTGACCTCGGACCCGCGATCAGCGACCCCGAAAACCCCCGTACACCAAATTTGGCGCGAACCTGTTATTTTTTGAAAATTCGTGAATCTGACCTTGATTGACTCGATTTTTTTTTGAGGTTAGAAAAAAAGAACCATCAATTCTGACCGCGGATTCACGTTCGGCGGGATCTTAACCATATAAGTGAACATTTGAATGTAGGAAAAAAAATTTTCTGTATTTTTCCAAGCACTTTTTCGTGAATTTTTGCTATTTTTGACCTATTTTTTGAGGTTAGGAAATTCCTGAGATGTGATAGCTCACTTCCGACACCGGATTCGTGATCAGGAGGCAAAAATACAACAGATAACATATGTCGCATGAAAAGTAGACAACTTTTTATTTTTTGTGTAGTTGTGTTATTTAATATTGCGTCACGGAGGCGTTTGATTACCTGTTGCTTATAAATAGCATAAGCTTCTTTTTCATTGTTTAACGCTGACCTAAAGTTACCCATACAACTTTGTGTCCTAGCAACTAAGTGGTAGCTGACCGCGACCTTCAGCGATTTGGCCCCGTAATATTTAATATTCAGTGCTAAGGCCTTTTCCAGGAAGCGTAACGATAATTCATATTCTCCTACCGCGTGAAGAATTAAACTAATATTGCTCTGAAAAAAAAAAAACAGGGAAGTGCGTTTTATACATGGACGACTAATATTGTAATTGGGAGAAATTAAATCTTACTTACATCTAACAAGGCAACTTCGGGATGATTTTCCCCACATACAATAACGGCTAGATACCTTGCCCTGTACAACAACTTCAGGGAAGTGCTAACTTGGCTGTTCGCAAAACAGTATAAAGCCAGATGAGCCTAAAACGTGTCGGATGATTTAACACAATTTTTTTGTGTATAAACAAGATGCTGCGGCTGCACTTCGTCGACATTCCCCGTAAATTAAAAAAATTTCAATTTTCACTTCAAACGTATTATAGAAGCCATTATTAAAACAATGAATAGAACCAAAATCCATAACCAATAAAACCACTAATTTGTCAAAGAAAAAATGTTAGGATAATAAACACAAGAATTAATCCAAAAAGAAGCCACGACGGTACTTAAATTTTAAATGATTTTTAATTAAAATGTTATTTTTAACTTTTATGCAGGATGGGCCACCAGTAACGCCTCGGTCGTTAGTGACCAAACGGCAAATGTTACAGAAACCTGTATAGGTGGGTATGTGTAGGTTGATTACGGCTACATTTTAAAAATATTTTGAGATATACAGGGTGTCCAGGAAAAGCGTACCATATTAAAGTTATGTTTTTTTAAATGGAACACCCTGTATTTTTGAAAGCACCGTAAAAAAATAGGTGAACTATATTAAACGCTCTGCATACCTAGGACTTACGGTTTGTGAGATATTTCAATTTTAGTGAAAATGCAGGCATAGCGTAGAAATTTAATATTAGCAATAAAAAAATAATTTTAAGGAAGCAGCTTTGGAGGGTCTATTTTAGATCCTTGAAGTTATAAATTGTTATATTTGTCGTCACTTAGTATTATACAGAGTGTTAAAAAAACTGCTGAATACTTCTCTCAACTTTAAACAGCAATAACTTGGTTATTTTAAATGGAACACCCAGTATATTTTTACTTTGGGAGTTGGGAAATTTAAAACTCTTTCAAACTGTGTATAGGTTCCCTATAGCTATCTCTAACGGTATTGGAGATATTTGTGCCGTTTCCTTTTTTATCGATTTTTTTGTAAGATGTATCCACGTGTCTTTATCGAGGTCTTTAGTGAATTGGTTTGGGTTCTTCTTGATGTCGTCTCATTAAATATATTGAGAAAAATGAGGATACAATTAGATGGCGCACCTGCAAATTTTTCATATTCAGTGAGAAATTATTTAAATCGAAAATTTAGTAACAAATGGATAAGTAGGAATGGAGCATGTCAGTGGACACGTAGGAGTCCAGAACTCACCGTAATGGACTTATTTGTTGCGAGCTATATAAAAAATCTTGTACACAATGTTCCACCTACTACTTGCGATGATATTAAAGGGGAGGATTAGATATGCATTTGCGTGAGAATATCATTTGAAGATATAATAAGATGCTGTATTCAAGAGAATGGTTATCAATTCGAACATCAATTAAAATTTTTCTTTGTTTCTTGTAAAAGTAAAATTTCCTTTTATCATTATCATGACAATATTCAAAAAAGCTTTCTAATAAAAAATATTATTTTATAAGCAGAATAATTATAAAAAATTATTAATTCTGTATAAATATGTTTGTAGTAAGTAACTGAATTATTTATGAACATGAAAAATATTTATTAAAGAAAATTTTACTTTTAGAAGAAACAAAGAAAAATTTTAGTAGATGTTCGAATTGATAACCATTCTCTTGAATACATAATCTTATTCTATCTTCAAATGATATTCTCACATTCCTTAGAATATTTGGGGTGATTGTGGCAAATGCCTATCTAATTCTTCCCTTCATATCATCGCAAGTAGTAGGTGGAACACTGTGTACAAGATTTTTTATACAGCCCGAAACAAAGAAATCCATTACGAGAGGTTTGGACACCTGTGGTAACCACTGACATGGGCCATTCCTACCTACTCATTTATTACTTAATTATCGATTTATATAATTTCTCACTGAATATGAAAAATGTGCAGGTGCACCATCTAATTGCATTCACATTTTTCTATTTATTTCTATTTCTATTTTTATATTTAAAAAGACGTCATCAAGAAGAACCCAAACCAATTCAGTAAAGACCTCGATAAACACATATCTGCATACATCTTTCAAAAAAAATCGATAAAAAAAACGAAACGGCACAAATATCTCCAATACCGTTAGAGATAGGTATAGGGAACCTATACACAGTTTGAAAGAGTTTTAAATTTCCCAACTCCCAAAGTAAAAATATACTGGGTGTTCCATTTAAAATAACCAAGTTATTGCTGTTTAAAGTTGCGAAAAGTATTCAGCAGTTTTTTGAACACCCTGTATAATACTAAGTGACGACAAATATAACAATTTATAACTTCAAGGATCTAAAATAGACCCTACAATTCTGCTTTCTTAAAATTATTTTTTTATTGCTAACATTAAATTTCTACGCTATGCCTGCATTTTCACTAAAATTGAAATATCTCACAATCTATAAGTCCTAGGTATGCAGAACCTTTAATAAAGTTCACCTATTTTTTACGGTGCTTTCAAAAATGCATTAAAATACTGGGTGTTCCTTTTAAAAAAACATAACTTTGATATGGTACGCTTTTCCTGGATACTCTGTATATTTCAAAATATTTTTAAAATGTAGCCGTAATCAACCTACACATACCCACCTAAACAGGTTTCTATAACATTTGTTGTTTGGTCACTAGCGACCGAGGCGTTACTGTTATCTGTTTTTATAAACTTTACATTGCATTAAAAAAAACATAACTTTGCGATATTTTAAAACATTAAATATAAAGACCGCAGTAAGTGCATTAAATTGTATTGATACAAATTGACATATGAAGTGAATTTAAATCCGGTGAATATTATTTTAAATTATTTGCAATACTTACATATTCTGTGATCGTATACGGGTGATCGATACCGTTCACCCTCTCAGACATCAGCACAGCTTTCTGCTGGTAAGCCATCGCCTCTCCATGTTCCCCCATGATATAGTTCAAGCGTGCGATCATTCTTAAGCACTGAGCGATTTCTGGGTGCATGGCCCCGTACACGTTATTCAACAGATTGAGAGCTTCGCTGATGAGTTCGTAACCGTCCTTCAGATAACCCTGCTGGATCTTGTTCTGCCCCGTCGTGTAGAAATTGTAGGCATCGGTAGCCCTCGGGTTAATATGTTTAACTATGGGGAATATATTTACTATATCTTCCTCGTAAAAGATAAGTTTGTTCTTCGATTCAAAGTTGTAGTCCCTCAATAATATCTGAATTCCGGTTTTCAAACAGAAGGACCTTAGGAGGGAGATCTTTTGCAAGGAATAAGTCTCCAAAGTTGTCTCAATGTCATTGGAGAGCAATTCGTAGTCAAAGTACTGTTTTAGTTCCGTTTTCAGTTGGTTCCATAATGATTTTGGGGTAAGAGTGGCCCATTCGTTATTGTCGTTGCAGGACAGAGGGTTAACCCGACCACGCCGTTTGTTCCTCTTTTTATTATTTTTGTTCTGAAAAGTAAATTCAAATGTAAAAAAGTATTTTCCGGTATAAATTGCGACACCTACCTCATCTTGTCCCTGCGAAGGATTTGTTACAGGACCCGAGTACAAAAAACAGTTCAAAAAGTGGGTGATTGCTACCGCCAAATTCATCATCTCGCATCCCTAAAACACAACGTTTTAATACGGATATTTGATGAATTCGTTACGGATTACCTGTAAGTAAACGGTAAATATGTGTTTCGCTGAACGTAACAGTAATTCGGAAGCTGCAATGCTATGCAAATATTCCAGCTGTTTCACTTTGGCTAACAGATTGGTAACTTTTCCGAGGTATCTAATGTTAATTCCTCTATTATGCATGGCTTCTGATAGTGTAAAACCATCCATGGGAGCTGAGGAATGGTCCAAGCAGTCCCTAATCTGGAAGGAAAATAATTCTTTAACAAACGAAAACATCGAAGCTGTGCACTCTGTGTACGATTAATCGACTTGAACTTCAGCGCAGAGCGTACAGCTTTGATGTTTTTGTTAGTTTCCGTGGCCGTTTTATCGGCTTTAAGACTGAACCTGATTACTGTATGCTAGTGGCGGCTCATGACATTGTGAATTGGTGAGATAAGAATGTAAAAAAAAGCGCCGCAGGCAACATTTTTTAAATTTTCAAGGTGAAACAACTAAATGCATATGGAAATTTTTTGTTGCATTTACAATATAGAAAAACTGATGTTCATGAGTAAGATTTACATTCAGATTTTATAAAAAATAATACCTACGCAACTATTTGGTTATAGACTACAAGCCCATCGGAAACCATCATTTGACCCAGCATGAATGATTTATAAATCAATACTACTACATATAACAATTACTTTAGAAACTATGCCGTCAATTCTTGTTGGTACAGGTGAGTACACAGGTAAGCTAAACCTGTCCACCAAGGGGGAATGGTTTTCGGCAAAACATTTTTGTACGGCATTTCTAAAGTATATAGGTTATACAAAAAAAATGAACCTCGACCTAATGCCATACAAAAATAGCAATCCAGGAGGAAAATTTTTGATTTTCTGAAAATTTTGGCCCAGTTTTTGGAGATTTACTACAGTACGGCATTTATACTGCAAGTTTCGGATTGATACGTAGATAACTTTTTTAGTACGTATCTGCTGATCCAGGGGTTAGAAATGCAGGGTGCAACCCTCTATTTTAGCCCCCATTGTTTCAAGTCATTGAAAAATGTACGGCATCGATTGCACATGATTATTTAACTTTGTGAAAATTTACAATATTTTGAAAATTCCTTGTTATAAACCAAAAATGTTATATTCAAACTATTATGGTTGTAATTGATTTTTCATAAGTAAAAAAATATAAAAAAACCAATGCAGTACATTTTTAACTAGTGGATTTTACATAGCTGATAATATTTTTCATTAAATTTTTACTACATTTTTAGGTCATTAATAACTATACGGCTTTTACAAATTTTCATCAGAAATATAATATAAAGAATGAAAATTGCAATGCCGTACATATTCGTTGGAACAATTCTCCGATATTGTTCAAGTCCAAAATGAGTTTTATTCTAATTTCAAGAGAAATTTAATTTATGCCGTAGAAATTATGATAGCCATTGTCTTTAAGTAAAAAAAAAATTGTATATAGAGAATCGAGAAAATATTTTGAGAAATTTAAAAACTTAATGATGTGCAAGAAAGTATTATTTTTAAATAAATATAATAATAAACAATTAATTTTAACTCGATATTCATGAAAATTCCTATATAAATACTTACATTTAAAACAGTGACATAATATATGTTTTGAAGTAACAGTACCCTCCATATGCATATTTGCAACTTCTGTTACAATTGTTTGAACAATTTATTTTTGCCAAAATTGTGATGAAGCCATTGGCATACAATATATGTTTAAAATTAGTAAAAATAATTTGAAAGTGCATTTGTTACAAAAACAACTTTAAAATTGTCGGTTATAAACATGAAAACACACAAAAAATATACATGCCGAAAAGAAAAAAGAGACAGAGAAAGAAGATGTTTCGATGGCCAGCTAGAATCTCGAAGCGGTGATTTTAATTTTAAAATAAAAATAATTCCAATTTTTTAAAAATATTCTGATGAAATTTTTTTCTTGATTTTTTAATAATTTTTTGGATTTTGAAACATTTTTACTAATGTACTTGTGAAAAAAAAAATTAATATATACATATAAGCTTTTCAAAATAAAATTAATAATTTTTATGTCGACCTGTTTTTTCAACAGCATATTACTTAAAAATTATTACATCTTAAATAATGTTTTAGCAGCAATGCTGACCATTTTTCAATGATCAAAAACCATAAGTGTCAGAACTCACTCCTGTATCAACAAATATGTATGGCATTACTGAAAAATATTTCTATATGATATTGAAAGTCTTATTATAGAAAGGCCGTACAGTAGTAAATAATTTGTATTAATTAGAAAGTAGTAGTAAAAATAAAATCAATTCTTGCAAGTAATACTTATTTGCAAAAATATATTTCAAACTATTTAGAACCATTTTTTTGTAAGGAATTTTGTTTTTGTTGATTATTGTTGTTGTTATTATTAACAAAATATATTAATGCGGTACAAAAATTTTTCACCGTGAAATCCTACTTTTCAGAGTGAAATTCATTTTCCTATAGTAAGCACATGTTTCATGAAAAATGTACAGCTTGGCCAAAAATGTCATTATTTTATAAAATAGAATTAAAATTAGTGAATTTGATGTTGGTTGAAATCACCCTCATATGCTACTTACAAATAGAGGGTTCCACCCTGTATTCCTAACCCCTGTATCACCAAGTACGTACGGCGTCGCTTAAAAATTTATGTATCGATCCAAAACTTGCACCAAAATATTTCACCAAAACCCGGGCCACCAATTTTCGGAAAATGAAAAATTCTCCTAGCTTCGGGTATTGCTATTTTTGTATGGCATTAGGTCGAGGTTCATTTTGTTGTATAACCTATATACTTTAGAAATGCCGTATAAAAATGTTTTGCCAACCCCCCCCCCCCCCCCTTGATGGATAGGTTTAGCTTACCTTTGTACTCACCTGTACCAACAAGAATTGATGGCATAGTTTCCAAAGTTATTGTTATATGTGTTATGTGTTATATGTGGTAAGTAATTCATGCTGGGTCAAATGACCCCTTGAAAATTTCCGATGGGCTTGTAGTGATACTTATATTTACCTAATACAGTTGAGCTGTGGTTTGATGGTGATTTTTTTGTGGTTGTATTATATTAATGTTGGTAATGAAATAAGTGCATCTGAAACTTTATATTGGTGTTTTGGTTGGAGTTAAAAAGAAGAAAAAAGGAAAAAGTTATCATATTTAAAGTAGCAAAAAATTAAAAGATAGTAAAGACTCTTTGTGAAATTCAGACAGGACTGGCTTAGTGAGTTTTCAAAATGTTCAAAATGTAATAATGATGAAACTAAAAATGACCAATTTGTAATGTATGCTCCGAGTTGACTGCATCTGAAATAAAATGCATGTCTTTAAAAAAACAATTGTGAAAAGGGTTTATCTCAAGTCCCTGTCCTTATACAGAAAATTAATGATTTTCAATCTGACCTTAATACTTCAAAAACAAATAGTTCATTAACAATTACTGATATTAATTGTCAGAAAAACATTATTACGGAGATGTTGGATAGGCTAAATTGCAGGTCAAATGTAAATATATTTAATGTTAGGGAATCTCAACGAAAAACGTGTTTGGAAAGAAATAAACAAAATATTGATGCAGTTAATGACATTCATAAAGATATTATTAACCAAAGATAATATAAAAGTATTTCGGTTGGGAAAATATAACCCATCTAGAGATCGTCCATTCAAAGTTACTTTTAATTGTGCTGAAGATGCAATAAATGTTCTAAAGGCTAAGAAAAGTATTAAAGTTCCTGGGATTAAAATATATGGGTGAGTGATCAAACAAAAGCACAGAGAGAACATCATGTCCATATTAAAAATAAATTAGAGCAAATTATTGCAAATGGTGATGATTCTAAAACAATAAAATATATAAACAATAAAATAACCCATTCAAAAAACTAGTTGATGATTCAATTAAATCAAGATATAATTTATGTAAATAGTCAAAGTTTCGTAGCAAATAAATCATGTATAATAAACCAATGTCTATTATAATTCATCCATTATAATATTGAGTGAAACCAGAACTACTGAAGATATACTGTTTTAAAATGGTTTGATGATTATTTAAGTAGAAGAAAACAAGTAACTAGAATTGGTTCATCCATTTCAAATGTAATAATTATCGAATTTGGGGTGCCTCAAGGCAGTGTTTTGGGACCACTTCTTTTTATACTTTAATGATGTTAATTATGTGGTACAAAATAACGCTATTAACCTTTTTGCCGATGATACTTTAATATACGTATCACATCAAAATTTAAATCAAGCAATTTTTTTGATTAATAGGGTTTTGGATAAAATTGAAAATTATTTGAAAATAAAAAAACTTAAATTGAATGTGAAAAAAACAAAAGATATGGTTTTAACAACTAGTTATAAGCATAAACACGTAAATATTGATCAAGTAGTCATAAAAGTGGAAGGTGAAAATATAGAAATTGTGGATGCATTTAAGTATTTAGGATCCATTATAGATAACAGCTTATCTTTTAATAATCATGCAGAATATATTACCAAAAAAAAATCTCGAAGAATTTGTATTTTTTCTCTCACATAGCAAATAAATTTTCAATGTTTAGTAGGATTATTTGTTACAATATATAATTCAGCCCCATTTAGATTATTGTGCCACAGTGACCTATGTTTAACTTCAAAACAGGGCCATTAGAATCATACCACATTGTAATCGATATACACCTATTTGTATTGTATTAGATACTTTACAGTGGTTAACAGTAGCACAACAATTGTACTATTTAAGCATGGTTTTTATTTATAAAATAGTTAATGGTTTTCAACCTTTATATACAAACATCTTAGATTAGATATACAGGGTGCTCCTAAATTAAAAAAAAAAACACAAAAATACTCAAGAGAGAAGAACCATTATTTATTATTTTACTCAACATTTTTATAAAATAAATCTGTTTATAACATCAAATAAAGTCCTAATACAAATTTTAAAATCAAAATTTAAATTTTTGAGGTGGGAAGTAGCTATACATAATAATATAGAGTAAAAGTCAGAATTGAAATTTTGATTTTAAAATTTGTATTAGGACATTATTTGATATTATAAACAGATTTGTTTTATAAAAATGTTGTGTAAAATAATAAATAATGGTACATCTCTCTTGAGTATTTTCGTGTTTTTTTTTTAATTATGAGCACCCTGTATATCTAATCTAAAATTATTATTAAATACATTATTTATTGTACATAAATTCTCAAGTTTTTACAAAATTATTTTATTAAAAAAGTAAAAAAAATATATTTTTTTTATTTTTTGCTTTCTTTAAAATTGTTTAATAATGATTTTCTGCATAAAACTTTCCTTTTACATTTTTTAAATAAGCCATTTCGATGAGAAATTCCTAAAAAAATGAGAAAATTTTTCCTATGAACTATACCAAAATGTCGCTTCGTTTTCGTGATATATTTAAAAAACAGCAAAAGTGCTTTTTCACCCCCTATCTTCCATTTCAACCCTCTAATTTAATAGCACCCAGCGGTTTTTTCATTTTTAATGACCCTTCGAACAAGTCATATGATGAAAATCCTTGAATGTCTAATTTCCTTCCTTTTTTGCAAAAGATGAGAATTAAAGCTGTATAAGGGTAAATGCGACGAAAATCGAAAAATTGGCTAAGTTTGAGTGGTCGTGTATCAGTCAATTTTCATCCAAAAACACTTTACAAGCTCTTATTTTGAAGAAAATGGTATCTACTTTTTTTTCTATGAAGCAACGCCTGTACCTATCTTTACCCAAAAAAAATCTAGAGGCAAAAAAGTAAAAAAAATCAGAAAATCGAATTTTTTTGCTTTTTTTTTTCAAATTGTTTATTAATTTTTTTGCATAAAATTTCCCTTTTAAATTTTTTAAATAAGCTATTTCGATGAGAAAATCAATTGTCTAAATAATTTCTCCTATGAACTATACCAAAATTTTGCTTCGTTTTCGATCTACAATTAAAAAATTAAAAGGGAGGCATTTTCACCCCTATCTCCAATTTCCACCCTCTAATTTAATAGCACTCCGCGGTTTTTTCATGTAAAATGACCCTTTGACGATTCATGAAATAAAATTTCTTGACCGTCATAGTTCCTTTTAACCCTGTGTTTTTGCCTATTAGTTCCGTTGTCTGCACATTGATAGTGCCACGCACTTCACCACATCATCAGTCCTAAAACTTAATAGCCGGACTGTGTATAAACTGGAATTGTTTATGTCCATTCGAATTACAAAATTTTGTCTTTACAGTTATTTAAAAAACCGTTCTAATGTGTAAATTTCCTCAAATTGTGTGATCTGGTGTAATAACTTTAAATAAAAAATTTCATCGCCCTTTCTCTCCGTTTTTTGCACAGAATGGAAATCGAATATGACAGTAAATAACAATTAATAAAAAATCAATCAAATAAACATTAAAATATAACAATATAAACTTACGAAAGTGGGTATCTGAACCGTCAACAAAAATTCTGCCGCATCTTTAACCAACTGCCTCTGTTTTATTATCGGTGGATCCAAGTTTTCGCAGTGTTTGATGCCAGGAGAATAAACATCCGGATTAAATCTGATATCAAATTCTGTATCCTTCAAGGAACCTACTGCGATTGAAGCTGTCTTCACAATATTCTTCGTGCTCTCTTCTACTACAAAAATAATAATAAGTAAAGTATAAAAACAATTACGTGAAGACACTTACGCTCCAATTTGCTACCGTCCGTGATACTCTCCACAATTTTTTTGGCTTCGGCGTCTTCCATTTGGCTTTTCTTTTCTTCTTTATCATCCTTTTCCGTAGTTTCATCCTTACTGTTTTCCTCTATGCTAGATTTCGTTTCTTCTTTATCATTAACCTCCGGCTTATCCGTGATTGCTTTGGCATTACTTAATTTTTCTTCATTTTTACGTAAGTTCAATTGTTGCAAGTGATAGGCTGCATATTTGATGAACATCATGTAACGCGAGTCAACGAAACTGTCTATTAATTCTTGCCTAAGACAGCACAGCTTGTGTTTATGCTCGATGGGGAACCCCAGCATCTTTACTTCTTTGCTTAATTCTTCGTCTTCCACTACAAAATAGATATTAAAATTTTCAATGAAGAAAGTAACATCTGTATTTATTCATAGTAAACAAATTATAGAATGAAAAGGTACAAACATTTCAGGAAGTTAACATCTGGAGGAAATGTGCGCAGCAGGTCCAAAATATAATGTCTCCCGTCGTTACCGATAATTCCTTTGCACTCCACACTTGAGCATAATTCCACAGCCTCGCTTTTGTCGTTAAACACATGATGTGGTAAAATTTTCAATTGCTGACCCGCCTTATTCAGCTAAAAATTAGACGCTCCAAGTTAAATCCTTACAATAGAAGACATCGGTTGCTTACCAGGTCCAAGTATTTAAGGTGCGATAAAACAGTTTTTCCAAAATCTATGGAGCCATAGACAACAGACTGTTCCTGCTCTCGCTCAAGTATTCCAGGTATAATGGACTGAGCGGTAACTCTGTATCCTCTGTAATCAATAACAACAGTGCCAAGAGTGTAGAGACCAGGTAGGTCTACTGCACTGTATACCCTAACACCTTGCAGATCATTCCGCTAAAAAAAATTATCTATACAGGGTGATTCATTAACAATGGGAAAGTCGAAAGCTGAAGATACTACATGTGAAATGGTGACCATTGGCGCAAACATGCCTTATCCGAAAGTTGATAGTTTCGGAAATACAGGGTGTTGAAAGTTAAAATTTTAAATCGTTTTTTTGCGATTATTCTGAAAATATGTAGGTTAGGAACTTGAAAATTTGTGAAACTATATTTTTTTAGGCGACGAATAAGATGCGTGTTGTAATTTCAGCATTGCTCATAGAGGGCGCCACTTA
>NW_019416742.1:1393074-1405932 GCF_000390285.2 Anoplophora glabripennis | reverse complement strand
GGTCGAAGTGTAGAGTTTTTGAGTATGTAAACGTCTCCCGTTGCTTTAGATGTGGTGTATTTGATCATCGGGCTGACAACTGTAGGTATCAAGGCAAATGCATGAATTGCGGTGCTTCGGACCATGAGTTAGAAAGCTGTTCAAGTAGACTTCCTCAGTGCTTAAATTGTTTGGAAATAAAACTGAAGTTTAATTTGGACATTGACTCTAATCACTCTATCTATGATAGTAACTGTCCTGCTTATTTAAAAAAAATTGAGAATCAGAAGAAGAAAATTAAGTATTTTACAGTTGACAAGATGTCTTTTTTAGACCGAGAAAACCAAGTACGGCCCTGAACAATTCATGTGATTTTAGTGTACAAGGTAACAGTAATGATTATATTCACGATCAATCCTTAGAATTAAGCAATGTTCAGTTTAGTGGAATTTGCCATTTTAATGCCAGATCAGTTTCAAACAAATTTAATGATATAAAATCATTCATTCTAAAAAATTCATTTTTAATTGTTGGAATCAGTGAGACTTGGTTTTCAGCTGATATTGATGACGACGTATTTAATATACCGAATTATAATTTAATAAGATCCGATCGTATCACAAGAGGTGGAGGTGTCGCGCTTTACATAAAATCTTCGGAATTCAAATCATATTCGGTATTAACAATTCCAACTGATGGTGTTTATGATATTGAATATTTAATTGTAAAGTTGAGAGTAGGTTATCGGACCTGTGCTGTGGGTGTTTTTTATAAGCCTCCTGATTCTCATTATTCAAATCTTTGTATTTTGGCTGATGCTATACAGTACTTTATGGAAAATAACATTAATAATTTTGTCTTTATTGGAGACTTTAATGTTAACATGCTAACTAACGGGCCTGATTCTGTATTCCTCAATGATTTGTTATTGAGTTATGACTGTAAACAATACGTCTCTGATCCTACTAGAGTGACTGCTGATACTGAATCTTTACTTGACTTAATTATTTCGAACTCTGATTTGTGTATTAAAAACGTTGAAGTATTAGATATTTGTTTCTCTGATCATAATGTAACATCTTGTGATATTGAACTAACCAGTAATGTGCCTAAACCTGTTGTAAAGGAATATCGTTGCTACCGTAATTTTAATTGGGAAGCTTTTAACCGCGATGCTGCCAGTATAGATTGGAATCAAATTTATAATATTAATTCTTTGATTGGTAAAGTAAAATTTTTTAATGAATCTATTACGAGCCTCTTCGACAGACATGTTCCATTTAAGAAGCGTACTTTTAAAACTTTTAAAAAACGAGAGCCATGGTTTACTGATACCTTATGGGAAATTAGAAAACTTAAAAATAAAGCTTGGTTAAGATTCAAAAAAAGTAGAAATGCTGCACATAAAAAATTTTTTTGTGACATTCGTAATTACTACGGTATTGCTGTAAAGCGAGAACGTGCTGCTTTCTATGCCTACAATATAAATAGCATTAAAAATGACTTAAAACAGCTATGGTCAAAATTAAAATCGTGGGGCGCTGTAAGTGATAGACTAAATGAAAATCTTCCTGACGAGATCTGCAATGCTACTCTCATTAATAATTACTTCATTGACTCTACACCTAATTTAAATGTTAACCAAGATTACATCTCTTACCTTTATAATTCTAAATATAAGAACAATTTACATTTTACATACACACCTTCAGATATTAATAAAGTTCAAGATCTTATTATGAAACAAAAATCTCATACAATTGGTTCAGATGGTATTTCTGGCAAAATGCTTCAGTTGTCGGTTAAATGGGTGTCGGCTCCACTTACACACATAATAAACTTTTCATTCGAGATTGGTCAGTTACCGGAACAATGGAAAGTTGCTTGTGTTAGACCATTACCAAAAAAGAAAAATCCAAAACAGTTGAAAGATCTGCGTCCAATTAGTATGCTCTCTGTTCCTCTTAAGATTGCTGAATCTGTTATTTTTGATCAATTGTTTAAATATTGTTTTAAAAATTCAATAATTCCTATAAATCAATCAGGATTTCAGAAGGGAATTAGTTCTTCAACTTTATTGGCTAATGTAACTGATGATATTTTGACAGCTATCGACAATTCTCTGATTTCGTCTCTAACTTTACTTGATATGACTAAAGCATTTGACTCAATTGACATCAATTGCCTTATTGCTAAACTTTATTATTATGGTATTTCTAGCAATATATTGTGCTGGTTTTGTAATTACTTACACGGTAGAGAACAATATACTAGATTAAATACAGGTTCCTCGATACTAACATCACCTTATAGATCAGTTGGTTCTGGTGTTCCTCAGGGATCGATATTAGGACCACTTTTATTTAACATGTTTACTGCAGATTTGTCGAGAATTCCTTTGAATTGTAAACTAAATATGTACGCTGACGATCTACAACTCCTTTATAGTTTTAAGCCTTCTAATTTAAATATTGCCACAGCAGTTATTAATAATGACTTACAATTAATTCATGACTGGACCATAAAAAATACTTTGTTAGTTAATGCTAATAAAAGTCAAAACATTCTATTTGGAACATCAACTCAATTGCGAGGTCTGGATAACTTTCCCGTTTTAATTAACAATGAAAATATTCCTGCAGTCAATGTTGTTAAAAATCTTGGCCTGACTTTTGATTCATCGTTGACTTTTTCGAATCATGTAACCGTTATCTGTAAGAAAGCTTTTCTATCATTAAAACAGTTGCAATGCTTTAAAAAGTATCTAAATCCTCAGACCAAAATTTTACTTACTGAATCTTTAGTCTTATCTCATTTGAATTATGCTGATGTTATATATGGCCCCTGCCTTTCTCAAGAAAATAAACACCGTTTGCAAAAAATACAGAATTGTTGCGTCCGTTTCATTGCGAATGTACCCCAGTTTAGTCACATAACTCCATATTTACGTTCCTTCAATTTGTTGAGCATGTCTGAGAGGAGACTTATTCATTTTGCCAGTTTTATACTCAATATTTTAAAAAATAACAAACCTACATATTTATGTGATAAAATAAAATGGAGATCTGAAACACATAATAAAAATTTGAGATCACTGAGTAGCAAAGCGTGTATTCCTTCACATAAAACTGAAAAATTTAAAAATTCATTTTCGTATTTAGCTTCTTATGTTATTAATAATTTACCCCTCCAGTATCACAATTTGTCAGTGACAACCGTTAAACATATGTTAAAAAATAATATACTTTTTTCTGACTTGGTACTTTTTGATGTATGTAGGTTTTAACTATATCCAATAGTGTTTTGTATTCATTCTTGTCCTTTTTTTATTGCTTATTTATTGTATTTGTTTGTTTTTAATCTGTTCTCTTTGACACAGGAGGTGTTGTAAATCAACTTTGTTGATACACCTTCCTTTTGTAAAAATGTTGTTTATACTTCTTTTTTGCAATAAATGTATTATTATTATTATTATTAAAGAATAAAATTTGAAATAGCTTCACAACGAGGTCTTGGTTTTAAAATCGTTTTGCCGTGTGATAAGTGTGAGGCTCGTGCCATAAACTCCAGTCCTTTTATCAAGCATTCTTATGAGATAAACAGACGATTTATATTTGTGATGAGAATTCTTGGAATAGGATTGAAAGGTGCAGCTAAATTCTGTGGATTGATGGATATGCCAACTTGCTTGATGCAAAATACCTATGATTTGATTATTGAAAATATTCACTCTTGTATGAAAGTAGCCACCAAGAAACTTTTCAAAAAAGCTTGTGCTGAAGAAAAAGATGCTACAGAGGGTCCATCTTACAGCCCTGGAATAGATGACTCCATGTAAGTTAAAAAAAAAAAATGTTATAACCAAAACTTTGAATGCGTTTTTCTCAAAACTATGTTTTCCAAATTGGTGATCAAGATTTCTAAAAAACGGCTCAACCGATCGGTCTGAAATTTTAACACAACCTTGTCAAATATATTCCCCGGGTATTAATCAAAGGAATAAGATTTTGGAAAATTATTTCTATTTTTTTAAACAATTTTAAGTGTCAATTTTGCTTGAAAATTTGAATTTTTTTTTACGAAGCCACCATTTTGTCAAAAATCAAAATTTTGATTATTCCTTCGATCAATACCTAGCTTTATCTATCCACTAAAAGAATCTTTTCGGTTTTTTGATTTCAGATGAACTAAACCGGAGAAATCGTGGTGACCGCCGAACACCTTTTTTTAGAGGACCTTCAGGAGATCGTCTGCAGGAGCACACCAAATCAATATTCTTACAAATCATTAGTGCCATTATAAACTTAGATGTTGCCACTAAATGTACCAATACTTTTTGTTTTTGTAAAATAAAATACCTTTTCAGAAAAAATTAATAAAAAAACGGTTTTTTTTTGGCCTTGCAACTGCGTATAACCCCTTAAGTTACATGAGAAAAAATATTTTGCCCACCCATCTCAAAAAACCACGAGCCGCCACCGACAACAGGGGGACTACTTTGAAAGGGAGTGGGATAAAAATTGAAGATTAATTAAATACTGTTTGAGAAAATGAACAATTCTCATTACTTTTTGATCAAGCTGGTTAAATTTTACTTATCTTTTTTAAATGAAGTAGTTAAAATTAATTTAAAAAATGCTGGTAAAACATTGGACGTTAAAATCTGACATTTACATAAGAAAAAGCATAAAAGTTGTTGTATAGAAGCTTTTTTGCTCTAGATGTGAAACATCAGAAAAAAATAAATAGAAAACTTAAATTTTCAGTGTTCTCAAAATATTTCAAAAATTAAAAAATAAACCTGTTTCATTTTAATAGTACCCTGAGCCATTTTTTTATTTTCAATTTGAGACACCCTGTATAATTTTCATTGTCTTCATGATGGACATCTTTATCTTGGATGCAGTGTATGACTTATTTCAATAGCAGTATTGCGCATTTATGTAACTTTTGAAAATTTTTTAAGTCTTCAAAATTTTGTCCATTACAAACAATCGGCAACAGATGTTATATATTTACAAAAACAATTACAAACCCGTTTTTTTTTTTTGGCGACTTTACATTTTACATTTGCAAATACATATCTATTACGTCAAAAACCACACGGTTTGACTACTTACCGGGGCGACAAAAGCCGCAGCATCGCCTCCCAGTTCCTTGTAGTGATCGCGAACATCAAAACCAAGGGAGAAGAAAATATTATTCCAAATGAACATCTGCATCTTAGCCTCCTCTCCAGGATTTATAGCCATAACATTGCCGTCTATCACAGCCATAGCGCCTCTTGTCGCAGCAGCTACAAAATCACTGTGGACTTTGAAAATAGCCCTTTCACGTAATAAACGTTCCGGTAAGGTTTTTCTCGGTAGCTCCCTTGTGGTTTGTAACTCCTCGTTCCAGTCCCTTGTCTGGCCGGGGATGTGCTCTTCGTAACCCAATTTTGATGAAAACGCTAAAAGCATCACACAAGTTTTTAGAGCTTAAAAGTGTAATTAGATAATAGTGGAAATTATCTCTATAGTTAAACATACTGAAAAAAAATCAAAATTGTTGACTTCTCTCTTAAAAGTACAAATTTTCATTTGTCCTGATCTATCTGTACTACGTAAAATATAAATTTCAAAAAGGTATGTGCTCTTAAGTTTGGTTTCACATAGATTAATTTTCAATTTAATTATTACATCATCTGTTTAATACTATTACTCCTTAGGATGCTGTAACTGAACTCCACAATACATTTTAGTCCACGAGCCCACGTACAAAGAAAAAAATGATTACCTGTAACTTTGCGTGCAGCTTAAGTTTGACGAGTCTTCCAAGATTTGACTACGAGGAAAATTCAACAGTGATAAGTTTTCCCGTGATTTTCAGGAAAACATGTCAATCTGGCATAAACATGGAATGTTATGACCAGCACTTTTTTTAAGTTTAAATGAAAGATACATTTTTTTAAAACCCCCCAAAAAATTTGTCTGACAAAAATGTTGGTATTTTGAGTTTGTCCCCCACCCCAAATATGTCGATTTGGTGACATTATGGTTGGTGACAACCAGCAAGCTGATTTTTCTGGGAGGGTTTGGTAATAAGATTTGAAATGAAAGTATCTTATTGTCCGACAAAATTCTTGAGAAGGTTTTGCAGTCCGACGCCCCGAAGATGTCGACTTAACGAGAACATGGTTGGTGATAACCAGCAANGAAAAATCAAGAGGATTGAAGTCCGGACTTCTGGATGGCCAAGCAAAAATGCTTACATGGCCAATCCAGCGATTTGGAAAAACTGCATCTAAATATGCACGCACTGGCCGAGAAAAATGTGGTGGAGTTCTGTCGTACACAAACCACATGTCTCTTCTTAAATAAAGTGGAACTTCTTCAAGCCGTGGAAGCATTTTTACTTGGCCACCCAGAAGTCCGGACTTCAATCCTCTTCACTTTTCTATTTGGAAGAATTTATTGGTTCGTGTGAAGAGTTGTGGCAAAGAATACAAATAGCTGCCAACGAAGTCAAACACAATCCCAATGTTATTTCAAACTCGAAGATATCTCAGAAAACGTTGTGTACAGTGTGTTGTGGATTCTTCGAACACTGACTTTAAATCATTATTACGAATTTCATTTATATTATTGTTAATTGTTGTAATAACATGAAGAAACACTTGGTTTGTTTCGCTTTTAATTTCTCGTATTATCAAAATAAATCGATTTTTCTCAAAAACGAATCGAGATACCAAAATGAAACAAGAATACACAATTAATGGAAAAATGATTGCTCTTTCAGGTTTTGATTCACGTTTCATGTTAGACGTACAGGGTAAAAAGTTATTAACTAAATTTTCGGTACAATTGGTCGTAAGTGGCGCCCTCTACGAGCAATGCTGAAATTACAACACGCATCTTATTCATTGCCTAAAAAAATATAGTTTCACAAGTTTTCTAACCTATATATTTTCAGAATAATTGCAAAAAAAAAAGATTTAAAATTTTAACTTTCAACACCCTGTATTTCCGAAACTATCAGCTTTCAGATAAGGCATGTTTGCGCCAATGTCACCATTTAACGTGTAGTATCTCCAGCTTTCAATTTTCCCATTGTTAATGAATCACCCTGTATACTGTGTCCGAGGTAAAGATGTCTATCCTGGGAATATCGCAAACAGTGAAAGGTACAGGGTGAACCGAATTAGAGAAAAGTTGTGCCACTAAGAGACGATTGAAATAACATAGACAGATTTTAGACACATTTTTCAATTCTCTATTTCATTTTCTGATATCGTTATTATAGCTAGAACGAAAAGAACATTTTTTTTTAAGGCAACCGCTGCCATTTTATTTTCAATTTACCGTGACAAACTTCATTTAATGTTTCGTATTTAATTCAGTCAGTGTATGCGAAATGCCATATTTTCAAGGCTGTTTTGGAAGCGAAAACCACCTACAGCTTTAATATACAGGGTGATTCACAAATGGCGACCAAAAATGAAATCTTGTATTATTTGGTGAATAATTTAATAATTTAAGTCTTTCATATAAAGTTTTTATCTAGGACGCCTCATTAAAAAGATACAGAATGTTAAACTTAAAAAAATATTTTAAATTTTTTAAAAATGATTTAAAAACTAGTAAGTGAAATAATTTGAAATGGGGCTCATGTATTTATGTAAATACGAGGGGGGACCCAAAAATAACCGGAATTGTAATGCTGCGCCCCGTGTACTTATAGTACCAGGTTGCGCCGCCAGAGGGCAGTTGCGGGACCTCTCCTGAGTCATTCCGCTAAGCGGCGTCACCCGACAGTGACTAGTGTGGTTCCTCTGGCAGCTCTGTGTGTATGTGTGCAATGCAGACGTGACATGAAAAAATGGCTGGAAACTCAAGTGTACGAATGGTTTTTGTGGTTTAGAAAGAGAAAAATGGACACGTAGGACAATCGACCAACTCGAGGACTTATCCGGGTTTTCCTGGAATTCAATTCAGCGAATTTTTAATGTTGATTTGGGGATGCAAAGATTAGCAGCAAAGTTCGTGCCGAGACTTCTCACCGGAGATCAAAGGGATCGTCGCGTTCAAGCTTGTCATGAAATGAAAGATGCATTCAAAGACGATCCAAATTTTTTCACCACAGGTGACGAATCATGGTGCTATGGGTACGACCCAGAAAGTAAACAACAGTCAACTCAATGGAAGTCAACTGGCTCATCTCATGCAAAAGAAACTCGTCAGGTAAAATCGAATGTGAAGTCGATGTTGATCTGTTTTTTTGACATCAAAGGGATCGTACACTCAGAATTTGTTCCTCAAAACCAGACAGTAAACCAAGAATTCTATTTGGAGGTTATGAAAAGGTTGCACAGAGCTTTGGCGCGAAAACGTCCGGCTTTGTGGAATTCTGGCGAGTGGCTCCTGAATCACGTCAACACTCCCGCGCATACGGCCCTCAGTGTTCGCCAGTTTTTGGCCTCAACGAAGACAGCTACCTCGACCCACACGTCCTGTTCGCCAGATTTAGCACCCTCGGACTTTTTCCTCTTCCCCAGGATTAAAAGGGACTTGAAAGGGAAGCGTTTTGCCAATGTCGAACACGTAAAACTCAATGTCATGAAGGTACTAGCAGGTATCAAAGAGGACGAATTTAAAAGGTGCTTCCAACACTGGAATGAACATTTGGACAAGTGCATTAATGCTAATGGAGAGTACTTTGAAGGAGATTAAGGTTGTATTTGAAAAAAATAGTAAGTAAATGCTTTCTACAATGAAATTTCGGTTATTTCTGGGTCCCCCTTCGTATTGTGCAAAAATTTAGATGCATATTTTTCTAAATAAAATAGTACTCCACTGCTTTCCGGTAATAATCATGGTATTTTCGGATTCGTTTTTCAGTTTTCTACAAATTACTACTCTCTTGTTTTTCGAAAAAAGCCTCATTTTCGAGTAAAACTTAAAAAACCAACTGAAAACACACTTTGATATTTGAATAAAATACGGATTAAAATCACATAGGATGCTGTGATACCAACTTTGACATTCTGAGCACAAGAAATACCTAATAAATAATGCTTTTCATCAGATTCAAGCAACAATAAATTTCCAACAAATTAAATTTTCGTTACTAAAAAGATGTCACACCTGTGTTCGTGGAAATGGAGGTACTTTTTAGAATTTACTCAAATAAATTCACTGAAAAATCAAATAACTAATGTTATTAATTTTTTTATTCGAATAAATAGCATATGCCCGTCCACTGCTGTATCGGCTAAGGCCAACTAAGGCTTTTCGCCAGCGATTGGAAGTACACATGTATATTTATTTGCTGTAATTTTGTTCTTTAAATGAATTTTTAAACATTAGAACAATTTTTCCCTGAAAAGGTATTCCAGAAAACAAATTTTAATAAAGGAAATAATAAACCGTTTTATAATAATGTGTAAAATCGAGTTAAAAAATAAATATCTACGGTCCTATGTTGAATATTCTGTGATAATGACAATTATAATTATTAAGTTTTTTTTAACTCGTTGCTGTTATACTGAATTAAGAATGATTGCGGAGAAATCAATGTTTTATAGATTCGAATATTTTCGTGATGTAAACTTTTAGGACTTTTAAATCCAATATTTATTTTTTCTTCAAATAATAAAGAAACTGTGACATAAAAAAAAACGTTTGTTTCATTTAATATATTTTTTGAATTTCAATAAGATTTTTAATAAATTATAATACGAGTATACATAAATTGCCTTACGCACCAATAGTTTGGAGTAAAGTAAAATGGCAAGTGAAATTCACAAATTGGTGAGTAGCGATGTTAATGTATTGTTAAATTTTTTATTAAATAAAAAATTTTTTACGTTGACTTTCGATGATAAATTATTTATTTCAAAATTAAAACCTACGCCTGACATGAAAAATTTAACAAGTAAAAACAATTATGGAAGTAACGGATCATTTTAGTAAAAATTGGTACAATAAATATGAGTGGTTAACAGGCAGTGAAACCAAAACCAAATTATATTGCTAGAATTGCTTACTATGTAATGAAAAAAGTAAAACACCTCGAAACTATCAAGGATATTCAGATCAGAAACATATTAATGAATCCTTAAAAAAAAAGAAGAGCGATCGAATTAGCATACATATTCATCATTAATGGAATTATCTGATTCATTATTGTCCTTAAATCTTGTTCTTGTGTATATAAGTAAATAATCATATCAATAAAGTGCTTTACAATGTCTATTTTCGTCCACGACTTTATTATGTTTTAAAATATTCTCACGAAATGTGGAATCAAGAAAAGTTTTTTTTCCTAATAATTTAAATTTTAATGAAGGCAATTTTCGTAAGCTTGCAAACTTACTTTCAAGGTACGATAATAAATTTAGTGTTTTTAAATAAGTCTAGTTTTTAGCAGCCTTTCAAAAACTATTCAAAATGATTTAATAAAGAGCATCAATGGAGTAGCATCCGAAGTGATATTTTCAGTAATAAGAAATGCTCTATATTTCGCGTGGCAAGTACCCAAATGAAACGACGGATGTTAAATGCTTATCTCAGTTATTAGTAATTTTTAGCTATGTTCATGGTGGTAAAGTAGTTGAAAGATTTATGGGATTTTTTTGTGTAAGCAAGGGGAAAAAGCTATGGATCATTTGTTAACAGAAAATTAAAAAAATTTTGATATAGAAAATAAATTAGTAGGCCAGTAGAATGTAATTATTCCTATATGATATTAAGGGGTTATACGCAGTTAGAATTTTGAAAAATTCATTTTTTTTACATTTCCAGAATGTACATATATCTGACTATATTCCCATGAAAATTTCAAATCGATCCGGTAAGTATTTTCCGAGACACGTATATTTGTAAGGACGGTTAGAAAGTAGGCGGAGTAAAAAACAGAATAGAAGCTGTTCTTTTCTTTCTTTGTTTTCCTAAGTATTAAATGACCTTAAGAGTGGTTCATTTTATACCGGAAGACTAAATCGAGTCTTCTTGTAAGAAATAAGTGAACATCACAACAATTCAAACAAACAGTTCTGCCACGTTGTACAGTCGTGTGTCGTGTGTTCAGTTTTAACTTTCTGTTCTCAGTTTTGCGTTTTTAATTCAATTAAATTGACTTTAAACCTTAACTAAAATGCCACTTAAGTGTAGTAGAAAACAAAGAGCAACCGAAAAAGTACACTTATCACGATCTAAAAAAAAAACGTATTTAATCCAAAAACAACTGAGGCAGATGAAAGTAGTTTTAGTGCATCCGCAAAAAAATTCAAACTACAGAAGGAGATTTTAGTTCCCCGTGATTATTCTATTGAATATAGAATTTTGAACTTTATAACAGTGATTACAGCAATAAGTGATTTTGTAACTTGATAAGAAAACAGAATGTATCAATATTCCACGATAATAGTGAACTAAATGTTAAAGTTGTAAAGAAGATGAAGACAAAATACATGGCTATTATCGAGTGCGATCCTGTGACATTTAGAAATATTCTCGATCAGAATGCCATATTTATTGATTGGTCGAAGTGTAGAGTTTTTGAGTATGTAAACGTCTCCCGTTGCTTTAGATGTGGTGTATTTGATCATCGGGCTGACAACTGTAGGTATCAAGACAAATGCATGAATTGCGGTGCTTCGGACCATGAGTTAGAAAGCTGTTCAAGTAGACTTCCTCAGTGCTTAAATTGTTTGGAAATAAAACTGAAGTTTAATTTGGACATTGACTCTAATCACTCTATCTATGATAGTAACTGTCCTGCTTATTTAAAAAAAATTGAGAATCAGAAGAAGAAAATTAAGTATTTTACAGTTGACAAGATGTCTTTTTTAGACCGAGAAAACCAAGTACGGCCCTGAACAATTCATGTGATTTTAGTGTACAAGGTAACAGTAATGATTATATTCACGATCAATCCTTAGAATTAAGCAATGTTCAGTTTAGTGGAATTTGCCATTTTAATGCCAGATCAGTTTCAAACAAATTTAATGATATAAAATCATTCATTCTAAAAAATTCATTTTTAATTGTTGGAATCAGTGAGACTTGGTTTTCAGCTGATATTGATGACGACGTATTTAATATACCGAATTATAATTTAATAAGATCCGATCGTATCACAAGAGGTGGAGGTGTCGCGCTTTACATAAAATCTTCGGAATTCAAATCATATTCGGTATTAACAATTCCAACTGATGGTGTTTATGATATTGAATATTTAATTGTAAAGTTGAGAGTAGGTTATCGGACCTGTGCTGTGGGTGTTTTTTATAAGCCTCCTGATTCTCATTATTCAAATCTTTGTATTTTGGCTGATGCTATACAGTACTTTATGGAAAATAACATTAATAATTTTGTCTTTATTGGAGACTTTAATGTTAACATGCTAACTAACGGGCCTGATTCTGTATTCCTCAATGATTTGTTATTGAGTTATGACTGTAAACAATACGTCTCTGATCCTACTAGAGTGACTGCTGATACTGAATCTTTACTTGACTTAATTATTTCGAACTCTGATTTGTGTATTAAAAACGTTGAAGTATTAGATATTTGTTTCTCTGATCATAATGTAACATCTTGTGATATTGAACTAACCAGTAATGTGCCTAAACCTGTTGTAAAGGAATATCGTTGCTACCGTAATTTTAATTGGGAAGCTTTTAACCGTGATGCTGCCAGTATAGATTGGAATCAAATTTATAATATTAATTCTTTGATTGGTAAAGTAAAATTTTTTAATGAATCTATTACGAGCCTCTTCGACAGACATGCTCCATTAAAGAAGCGTACTTTTAAAACTTTTAAAAAACGAGAGCCATGGTTTACTGATACCTTATGGGAAATTAGAAAACTTAAAAATAAAGCTTGGTTAAGA
>NW_019416742.1:1375554-1389554 GCF_000390285.2 Anoplophora glabripennis | reverse complement strand
CGACAAAAATGTTGGTATTTTGAGTTTGTCCCCCACCCCAAATATGTCGATTTGGTGACATTATGGTTGGTGACAACCAGCAAGCTGATTTTTCTGGGAGGGTTTGGTAATAAGATTTGAAATGAAAGTATCTTATTGTCCGACAAAATTCTTGAGAAGGTTTTGCAGTCCGACGCCCCGAAGATGTCGACTTAACGAGAACATGGTTGGTGATAACCAGCAATCTGGTTCTGATTTTTTTCTCTAATAATTAAAATGTATAACACAATAATATACTTGTCCGCCAAAAAGATTGGAAAATTTGCCTTAAAAATGGGAAAAATAACTATTTTTGTGGTACCTAATGTTCATTCCGTTATAAAATAATTAATTTTTTAAGGAAAAAATAAATAAGAATAAATAAGAAAATTATCTTGTTAACAGGTTAACACTTTATAAAACTAGCTGTCTCGCACCGTTTTCAAGATATTTGGCTTTGAAACTTCCAATGCTGTTGAATTAAATTACAATGAAGTTCCTACCTATTATTAATTTAGCGGTGAAGTTTCTTAAGTTTGGACGAAAATCAAATAATTGACATATTCCATTTGTCTTATTGCTGTCATTTGTATGCTACTGTCCATTAAGTATTATTCGTACCTAAAATTACATCTTAATTTAAATTGCATGTACATAAACGTGAGATGGAATGCTGAGACTTCCGTTTTTGGGGTTACAAATCAGTTGTTTATGGATAAACTATAAACACCTGTTAAGAACTTTGGCAGCAGGTTTTAAATGCTGCAATGTCATTTCGCATTAAGGATTTATACTTTACAACAAGACAATCTTTTTATAAACGCGTTGATAAATGTATAATATTTTTAAAATTGGTTTAACTGGTTTTTCAAGAACAACACTATGTGTAAACTGTTTGTCAAAACAAGATTGCAAATATTAATTTAAAAAAACACAAGCAAAAATGTATGCATTCATTGTATAGTTATCATTTTTTATAAAATAGTTACAATAGTTTAGAAAATAAAATGTACATATTATAAGTTTTTTGAACAAAGAAATCATTTTGATAGAAATTAATTAAATTAGTTAGACATAATTATTTATGAATTTCAATTTATGTTGCTCCTGTTAACAAGATAATTTTCTTATTTATTCTTCTTTATTTTTTCATTAAAAAATTAATTATTTTATAGCGGAATGAACATTAGGTACCACAAAAATAGTTATTTTTCCCAATTTTAAGGCAAATTTTCCAATCTTTTTGGCGGACGGAAGTATATTATTGTGTTATACATTTCAATTATTAGAGAAAAAAATCATAACCAGATTGCTGGTTATCACTAACCATGTTGTCATTAAGTCGACATCTTTGGGGAGTCGGACTGCAAAACATTCTCAAGTATTTTGTCGGACAATAAGATACTTTAATTTCAAATCTTATTACCAAAACCTCCCAGAAAAATCAGCTTGCTGGTTGTCACCAACCATAATGTCACCAAATCGACATATTTGGGGTGGGGGACAAACTCAAAATACCAACATTTTTGTCGGACAAATTTTTTGGGGGTTTTAAAAAAAATATATCTTTCATTTAAAATTAAAAAAAAGTGTTGGCCATAACATTCCATGTTTATGCCAGATTGACATGTTTTCCTGAAAATCACGGGAAAACTTACCATTGTTGAATTTTCCTCTTAGTCATATCTTGGGAGACTCGTCAAACTTAAGCTGCACGCAAAGTTACAGCTTGCTGGTAATCATTTTTTTCTTTGTACGTGGGCCTGTGGACTATTTTTTTTATCATGTTTCAATGCAATTTTTAAAAGTAATGTTGTAAATAAGTGGTGGAATCATATCTTTACTGAACTGGATACTGTAAAATTAGGAACTTTTACTATATTTTCATTGGCAATTCTGCCATATATTATTATGCTGTTGACTTGGCAGGACCAGCAAGGACCAATACTAATAGCCATAAACAAGAAATCATACTTTTAGTAAGATGTATTATATTATTATTAATGAAAGAACAAGAAACTTCAAACACTAAAAATGTTGAAATACAAGGATTCATTTAATTTTTGGCAGTAAAAAATCACAGAAAACATAGGCACCCATGTAAACATTAGAATTCCCGTTTTGTCGAGAATATTGTAAAAATACTCAATAATTACACTGGCACACAAAATAAAAAAGTGGTCTGTACAATAGGCTTTATGTATTTTGACTAGGCCTGTGCGATTCGCAAAATAACGAATCGATTTTCGACTCGTCAAAAATATAGATTTGTAAAATGCTTATATGTAAAATAACGTAGTAGGCTTGTGTCAAAGGATAATCTGGATAATTTTCGATTCACTTAAGATTTAATAGAAAAGCGATAGTAATAATTGTGAAATTAATGACTCTAAAGAAGAATTAGTAAATAAATAATAGAATAATTAGTAAAACTCATGGTAACTGTTTACTGGCAAGTCGTATTTACCAAACTAATAATCCATATTTACAAAGATATCCTCGTTCAAAGTGTTTTGTAAAACTGAAGGAGAGGTTCCACAATTATTACTGTCGCTTTTCTATTAAACCTTATGTGAATCGAAAATTATCCAGATTATCCTTTGACAAGAGGCTACTACGTTATTTTACATATAAGCTATTTGTAAACTTTAAACGCATTTTTTCATAGAAATGAGATTTCATGAAAAACTAATGAATTTTGGTATAGGAGCAGGTATAGCAAAGTTGTAGAGAATTTAATTCTGCATCTCATGGTATGAAAATATACAGGGCGTTGCATTTAAAAAAATCGAGATTTTTCAATTTTTCAATTGGCAATTTTGACATGATATTTTGGTCACCCTGTATAACGCAAGCCAGTTTTTGGAGCATGATTCAGAAGAGTCATCCTTACTAAACATCTGATAAAAAAATGGGCTTAGTAGCTATTAGTATAACCTGTCAGTATCAGAAAACGTAAGCAACCAATATCGACTAGAAAAACCTTTCAAGCGAGATATCTCAAAAACTGTGAATATTTGAATAGAACTATTCCACACAAAGTACCAGTGGCGGTTTTACCATAAGAGCTGCGGAGCTGCAGAACACATAAAATTTTATGTATTTACTCATATTAAATATCAACAAAATATTTAAAGAATCCAAATGGAAATGTACTCGTGCTAAAATAAATCTAGGAGCTTATATTATTATTTATTGCGACACGAGCTACGCTCCTTAATATATGCAATCTAATATACAAAATGTGTGGACAACGAACAATTAGATGCGTCCTTTGTTTTTATTGGCTAATTAGGCACGTGACCCAGTACACGAAGATAGGGGCTTTTGCGGCTGCAATAGCAACAGCCACTGCGCTGCAGTAAATGCAGTAATATTTCGTACGTGGTATGTGGTGGTTTATTTATGCGAGCGGCACGTGTGAATATTTTCGTTTAGGTGTCTACGGATATTATAGTTATTAAAATGAATAGCGTTTCGTTTAAAAAAAACTTTATTTGGTTTCCTGCCTTATGAGGATAAACTAAAAATAAAAGAAGTAAAAGTTATAAAAAAACAAAAATGTATACACAAAAGCAGAGTGGATGTGGGGGTCTGATTTAAAAAATTCACTGTTTTGTTTTCCGTGCTTACTTTTCGGTGGAGATAAAGCATGGACAATATACAGTGTGAAAGATTTAAGTCATTAAGTCTTTAGGTAAAATAAATATAAGAAGTCAGTTAGATTCTGCATATTGGGATAATATACGGAAACACAATGAACAGGTAACGAAAAATCGTTATGTATTATCTAAAATCATAGATTGCATAAAATTTTGCGTAGCTTTCGAATTAGCACTTCGCGGACACGACGAGACAGAAAATTCGGACAACCCTGATATGTTTCGTGGACTCATAAATTTTAGTGCAGATCTTGACGACATATTAAAAGAACATCTAGCCACATAGGTATGACCGGGATTTTCTGTGATTGTACCGGGAATTAGCTGTATGGTCCCGGATTTCGGATTTGCACGTATAACTCCCGGAATATAATATAATGTACATATATATAAAAAAAGATAAAGAAAAAATCATAACACGCCGAGGAAAATTAAAATTCGTTGAATCGTTGGTAAATTTCACAAACGATTTTTTTGTTTATAAACAATATTCAATAATTTAATAAAATATATTTATTTTATTCCAATTTATTTATACCGTCAGTAGGTAATTCGTAAATAGATATTTTAAAAAAGGTATCAATTTCAAAAATCATTCTTGTGAAAATCTATATTTTTTTTATAAATTCATTGTTCTTTGAAATTCAGAAGTGCCAGGAAAACGCGTGACCTTGAAAATTTAAAAATGTTTCGCCTGCGGCGCCATTTAGAGACTCCGGACACTTAATATCCCGGAATTCAATTCAACAAATGTAACAACCCTAAGCAGAACACATTCAATCAATGTTCACGCGCCGCCACTGCAAAGTACCCTTTATTTTTTATGTAGAATCAGAAAAAAATATAAAAAATGTATGTTTCCATTTAAAAAACCAAAGTTGGTGTCTGTCCAGGAAAAGTGGAACACCCTGTATAGTTGAATATATTTTTAATTTGTACATCGAGAAATGTGGCAACACAGTAAAAAGAAAAATCCATATAATCCTCATTTTAACATAGATATTGGACTTTCCCGCACTAGTGGGACACGCTGTATAGCATACAAAAATTTAAAACCAAAAATTGTAACCACATAATTGACAAATAGAAAAATAGCTAAATTACTTACTATCTTCAGCTCTTATGGCATCTAAAGTATGTTCCATGGTCGGTGCAGTCCATGCATATAGCTGATACGGAGTAGCTACACGTTCAAATGGGTGCCGTTGGCTCCGTTTCTTCTGCAGTAAAGCAAAATTTCTTTTAAACTGAGGTGATATTTGGTTCAACAGTTCAATTAATGAATGGCATAAATGACTAGGCGATGCAGGTTTAGGATTAAATTCTTCCGCTCCAGATCTGTTAAAGTTAAATAAATTAAGATACTATTGTACTCAAAATATTTGTTAAATTATAATTACAGGTTGTTTGCTGTGCTTTGCCATAAAAAAAAACAAAGAATATAATTGTCAAAGTTGTACCGAGCAACTTAAATTGCCTCTAAATAATTTTTTTGTGGTTTTAAGGTTTATTGTACCATGGATTTTTGGGTTGAACAAACTTATCCTTTCCAAATATCATATGAACACAGTTGGAACCAGTGACGGCCCGCTAGAGGAAGCTGGGGAGGCTAAGCCTCCTCTGCAGTTTTTGATAGTATTGCAAAAGTTTTCTTTTAATTTTTTTATTTTACATCATATAATTAATATTACTTACGAAATTTTCATACAAATCTATTTTCATATGCAACTAATTAGGTACCTACTAAGGGAGATCTCGAGCACGTAAATATACGATTTTTAAATGTTCACTATTTTTCGCGCTCTCCGAATTCGCATTATAGTCGCTGGCAAATAACTTTCTCAAGCCTCCTGCCTTTACCAGTGTTCTATATGGTGCGTGACCTTGAAATTATATCCCCACAAAATCTACATTCAAGCTTAACCAGTCGAGCACGGAGGCTTGTTGCTACCTTCCATCTCTTTTTAACAAGCAAATCTTTCAATATAGCCCTTCTTCTGTACCACCTCGGCGATCACAGTTGTATGTTGCAATGTTGCATTAGTTGCATTTCCCATTTCATAATAAAAACATTAGTCGTCTGTGAGTGCGTTTTTGTTTTTAATTGGTGTTTATGTGTAGTTTTTCTTAAGAATTTTTGTGAGACGATCATAATTAATTAGTAAAACAATCATTTACATTTTACTCTGGTATGTACTTAACTTTATTAAAATAAAATAAGTGTGGAAAACAAATATAACCTCAACAACTTCTTTAGTTGCATGGACATTGTGGATTATTTATTATTAAAAGGATTTAGTATCTCAGTTACGATGAAAAGCTCATAATTAAACAGAAATCGGGACCAACACCTTCTTTGCAGTTTTAGTTGCAGTGGGTGAAAAACAAAATAGGGGATTTAGCGATAATAATTATAGAAAAACGACTGGTTAATTGCATCAACTATTAGAAATAAATTATACTGCTGGCAATGTTTATTTTTCACTAATGATAATTTATCGGTTTGGGGCAGGGTCGGTTTTAACAATTTAAAAAATTAGGGAGAGACCTTGAAAGACACGAAAAATCGCAAGAACATATTTCTTCGCGTATTAAATTTGAAATGTTCGGTAAACAGAATATTGTAAATGCTTTAGATTCTGTTCAAAAAACGGAAATATAACATTATAACGAGAAGGTTCGTGAAATAGAGATATTTTAAATAGACTAATCGATGTAGTAATATTTTTATCGTCTCAAGAAATTACTTTTCACTGACATGATGAAAAAGTGGAAGTGGGCCGACCTAAAAAGCGGACTGAAGAATTAAAAGAAAATGTCCAACAAATAATGGAAAATGCGCCAAGAACTTCTGTACGTGTTTTATCACAAATGGTGGGAGTATCAGTCGGTACCTGCCACACAGTGTTAAAAAAAGATTTGCGTTTGTTCTCCTATCGTTTAACTTGTCAGCAAGAACTTCATGAAGTTGATTTTCCGCGACGGGCTGTATTTTGTGAATGGTTTTTAAACAACTACGGTGAACTTCATAATATCACCTTTTTTTCTGATGAAGCCTGGTTTCATTTAAGTGGTTACGTAAACTCACAGGATATGAGAATGTGGTCTTCTGAAAAACCAGATAACTTTTTTGTCGAGGGCCCTCTACACGCTCAAAAAATTGGAGTTTGGTGTGCTCTCAATCAAAGGAGGATTTATGGACCTATTTTTTTTAATGGTACTCTTACTGCGCAAAGGTATAGAGAAGAAATTATCGCTCCTTTTGTTAACCAGCTGGAAGAAAACGAAATTACAAACTTTTACTTTCAACAAGATGGCGCAAGGGCACATACGGCAGGCGAGACGATGAATATGTTGAGGGAAGTTTTCCAAAATCGACTAATAAGTCTCAATGCTGAGCATGAATTTCCACCGAGGTCATGTGATATTACGCCGTGTGATTTCTTTTTGTGGCCTTACCTTAAAAACACTATTTTTGAACTGCCTATTCCTGATTTAAACCATCTGCAGGCTCGACTTATAGACAAGATTCGTGAAATTAACAATACCCCGAGCATCTTAGAAAATGTCTTTAATTCTTTGAGGAACAGGTGTGAAAAGTGCTTGGAACAAGGATGGGGACACTTTCAGCAGCTCCTTTAATTGTTTGTTATTGTTATCACGATTATTCTTTAAAATAAAGTTATATAGTCATTAACGTTATTGAAACTGACAGCTGCTATACAGCTCGTTGAGAAATGAGGTTAAGTTGGTCACTATAAGCTACTCCCTACGTCCAATGTGTCAGAGCCAACTTCGACCACGTTTTTATTTGAACGCTCATTACATATTAATTTATACGAATTTCTTTTAGTTTTTGTACTCATTGCTAATTTACAAAAAATGAGTGTTATTTAATGTTTTATACAAAATAAGAGCTTTTACTTTATGTTAATTATGTGCCTGTGCCCGTTTGATTACAAGGCGACGGTTTAAAGTTTTTCATTTCAAGCCTCCTCTGCCAAAGATACCACGAGCCGCCACTGGTTGGAACACCATTGAATTTCATGTAAGATTTGTTTAGAAAGTTCCATTCAAAATACATTTTGTCAACAGATGTAACAAAATAAAAATCAACTTTTAAATTTTTTATTTTTTCTAAGCATTTTAGAGAGTTCAATAAAACAATTTTTTTATTTTGGCGAGTATTACCAGTCTTCAAAGTTTGTTACACTATTTTTTATGACACCCTGACGCAAAACGCATTATAGTGCTTCAGAGTTGAAGTGACAAAAGCTTAACAGAGATTCCGCTCAGCGAAATATGTAAAAAAGTTCATATGAACATAGGTCTACAAGTGCATCGTTTTTGCTAACTTTGGCACATCTCTGAGATCCATAACAAAAAATAAGGAATTATCGCAATGAGTTTCTTTATGAAAACATAAACAAAACATGAAATGACGTCGTCTATAAAATGTCACAAAGACAGATATTTGGAATAAAAAAAAATGAAAAATTGTCCCTGCATATTCAAAAAAATTTAAAAATAAAGCAAGTTCTTTTTAAGGACAAGATTGATATAGTTTTACAATTAATTACAATTTAATTTTGGTTTGGATTATGTCAATGTTATTTAAAGAACTAAATAAAGGAGGATGTTCTAGCAAAACTTTACTATTTTAGCAATAACTTGAAAACGAAAAAAGATATCGACCTCCGGTCTGTGTATTTGTTTTCCTTAATGAATGGTCTATCAAGCCATGAAAAAAAAAAAAAAAACTATACTGTTGCATTTATTTTTTTTAGTAAACGGAGACAATTATAAAACTTTTCTCAGCGTCATCTACCGTTGCGCAGAAAAATAATATTTTTATTCCCATATCATAAATATAAATTTTATTAATAGTTCTTTAAAATGAGCCATCGTTTATTGAAATTGATTAAGGCATTTAGAAGTTGACAATTTAAAAATTTCAAGATGGCGTCCTTCATACTGGCGTTGCTATGATAATAACAAAAAAAGTTCAACCAAACTTGTGAAGGGTTTAACAGTGTATCTAAAAAGTGTATTTTCAACTTAGTTTACATAGGCGAAATTTTGAAAAACCAACAATTCTGTGTAACACTATAGCAGTTGCACCTAGCGCCTAGCGGTGAAGTTACAAACTTGAAAATATTTTAAATCAATTTCTTTTGGTCAAATTCGTTAATAGATTTTTTACCTCATAATCGTAGCAGGTCTAGTTTCCTATATTCATCCGCTCGATACCGGTAATAGATCACCCTGTATTGCAGAATGTCTTTTTGAAGCAATCATATCCTTTGTTGAAGAAAATATATTGTTTCTGTGGATTTTTAACTTAATTATTTTGGATTTGAGGTTAGGTTTTCAGGTTTCTTGGTCAGCTTCTTATAAGGTTAAAGTTATGCAAAAATATTGGTTGCACACTCAAAAGTACCATTTTTATGGAATTATACTCACATCATTTTGGGTCTAGATCAGCGTTTCCAGACGTCCCGCTTTTTTATCCAAAATTAAAGTCCCGCTTTTCCTGCTCTTGAATCAATTATCATCAATTATACAAACCCGTAGAAAAATTCCACTTTGCCCGAAAAAAAATCTGGCAAAGCTGGTCTAGATTCATGATTTAGGAATATGTTTAATGTTTATGATTTTTTTTTGTTTGGCAGCCTTTAGTACATAACTTTCCTTTTTTTTTCATTTTTAGATACCGAATATGTCATACTTCGTATGATCGAGTTTGAGGCTAGAGATTACTCGCCCATTTTGAAAAAATTCTAGGCATATATTCCAATTACCTCACCGGTACTATTTGATTAATTTTGACGCGTGGCTCAAATTTTTTCCAATATTTCCCACTGTGTGCCCCTGAAAATTCTAGATCAAATCTAATCGGTTCAGTTGATGTAGGATAATTGTTTTAATAAACTGTAAAAATTTCATTCAAATCGGCTAAAGCGTATATTTTTAAAAAACTCAGTTTAAAAAAAAATTAACACCCTGTATCTCACAAATGAAGCACGACCAATATTCATATGAACTTTTTTTACATATTTTCCTAAGCAGAATCTCCCCTAGTCTTTTGTCATTTCAACTCTGAAACACCAGGTAGATGCGAGTAGTTTTAGATCACTGGGTATAACCAACGCAGTAAGAATAAAATCTGATGGATTAAAACCATTAAAAGTAAAATATAAAAAGGTTAACTACTTAACTTACTGGTTTATATAAAATCCACGTGAACAAGCAGATATGTGATAGTGTTTATCCTCTAATGTAACAACATACAGATACATTAAATCACCGTGAATTTTTCGGTGACCTGGAGGAGGATTCCAAGCTGATGTAGTTAACACCTGAAAGTAACTTAACGTATAACAAAAATAAATGTTTTTCTTTGAGTACCGACCTTGACACATTGAGGTACTTTCTGATCTTTGAGCTGGGGCTGCAGCGCAGTTAAAGGCCGATCTTTACTATCCGGCATAATATAATCGGGTGGTGTGCAATCTACACTTTCTGGTCTCACCTTCTTTTTCTCTATTAGAAAATTTGGTATGGTTTGAATAATTTATGCATTATTTCATTGATACTCACCCAAAATATCCCCCTGTGTGACAGTATTAAGAAAACTTAAAGAGTTGCATTCGACTCCATTATACGCGTCTGCCGGATCAAGAGATTTAAGCAGATCTCTTACATGTCTCACATGAATTCTAGCTTCACGCATAGTATACGGCTCCTCTACAACTTTTATTATTGAACCTTCCTTTAGGCCTTCGATATTTTTTAGTTCGGCAAAATTGTCTAATGTATTGCCATCTAATTGTAATGAGAAACAGGTTCTGTGGCAAGTGTCCTCACGATCCATCAGTAACTGATGAATTTCCTGAACTAATTCCATGCTTGAAACCTGTTTTTTATAAAAATATATTTAAGTATAACAATTTTCATTACACTGGAGTAAAATTGAATGTAAGAGTTCATTTTGTGGCTTAAACTTAGGCAATAAGTTTTATAAAAATGTTAATAAAAATCAAACCTGAATATCAAATGGCTCTGCTCCAGGACTAACAATTTTCACTGAAAACCCAATATCTTGAATGAAGACCACTTCATCTTTGTTTTTATTTTCTTCACTTTCATCTTTTTCTTTTTCTTCCACATCTTTCTCCTGTTTATTTTCTAATAACACGAAAAAAATGTAAAACCTGTTACATAATAATTAGTGATGGGACTACTCGAATGAAAATTATCGATTATATCGATTATGAAAATCTCTCGAGATATCTCGAGTGGTCATATAGAATCATTCGATTATTCGGATACGAATGACAGTGGCCACAGCGTTACTAATACGTGCACTACTCGAGCGAGTGCGCAGATGTTTCGATTGTTCCAACGCATCTCGAGATAAGACGGCCGAGAGGATAGATGAGACAATCAAATATCACCGACATACAATAAAAAAGGTATGCAGGAATTTTATGAGTGGCATCGCGGGGGGTTAGATGGGAGCTTTATTTAGCGGGGATAAAAATTCATATGAATGAAAATAATACCAAATTATGTTTTCTATATAATTTTTTTTTTCAAAAAAATCACAAACAATGGACCTCTTTAGGCGGCGACTACTCATTTTAAACACATGCTGCTGAATCACTCAACTGGCAACGAAGAAATATGGAAGAAATGCCCCAATCCGCTACAGTCATTCATTTACCTAACATCTTTCGCATATGATTTGGGATAGACCGGAAATTTTCAAAGTGAACTTTCGATTATTCATTCGAATGATCATTCGATTATAAAATTAATTCGAATGGTAACCTCTCGATTATTTAATTCATTCGATTATTCCCATCACTAATAATAATTTATACCTAACAATGTCAGGGGTGTGTTCCTTAATCATTTTATCAAAATATTTTAATAAATATGCAGATATTTCTATGCCAATTCAGCCCAAGATCCATCAATCTACGTAAATCCTTTTCAAAAATATTTGAAAAAATATTTTATTTTAAATTTCAGCACATTATATCTTGAAAATCAGTAGCTTTAGAACCCTGGTTTACTAAGACTTTTTAGACTAAAATAATCCAAGCAACACACCTCTAGAGTTATTATATTGACTTAAAAAACGTCCTGTATAATATAATAATTTATTGGCTAAAACAATTGTTATAATCAACAAATAGACACGAATTTGAAGGTCTATTTCTCAACATTTTTAAATTGTGGTCTCTAGATCAAAGTTTATATAAACTCTTATTAGTTATTTTTACATGAAGATTGTTGGTCCATTTAAATTTGTTCACCCTGCATAATAATGAAAATGCCATAAATAAAATATTAAATTTTATCTCATATATTCCTGTTAATATTGTATGGAGCTCTAGCTTAGGTATGAATTAGCTGACTAAACAGTTCCTACCTACTTAATCATATAAAAAAATATATAATCTGAGCTTATAGTTTGGAAATAATGTGAATGATTCAATTTATTAGATCCATAAAAATAAATTGTTTATTTAACCGATGTTAACTCTTGTTTGAAGATTCTTAAACAAAAAAAATGGGGCCACGGCCGTTTATAGGTTATATATATTTTTTACATGTATAAACTAACAATTACCTATGCATAATTTAAATTTTTAGCAGTAACACTGAAATTCAATTTTATCTTCGCTTTGTACCTATTTCTAAAGTTCTCCATAAAAACTACAAACCACTTTCTTAAGATAGTGACAAAATTTAGCTCAAGGCAGAGTTCATATTTATGGCATTATTACTATTCAATAAGTTTATTATACTAAAAATATAGAGCTCATTATTTTGTGAAATAATAAAATAAGCCAATATAATCTTTTGTAAGACGAAATAAAAATTAAAGTTAATTAATTATTGGATAATAGCTGTTAGTTACGTAACAGGATCGGTTATTTACCGGTTCTAACAAATAACACAAAAACCAATTTATTATTCATTACGAACCTGTAACTTTTTCCTCGTTCTTGGTGGTTTTATTCACCTTTTCGCTATCCGCAGTCAGGTTATTTGATTTTGTATCATATTCTACATCGTTAACTGCTGCGCCAAGAGCCATTTTGTTTTTTTCTAATTATTTGACACTTAATATTGATATAAAGTATTTAACTGTTAACAAGACACCATTAATTCAAATTTACACGAAAATACCGAACTAAGCGCAATATTCTACTACAGGGACACGAACATTTTGTGCATCTTGTTTAACACGTGCTTCTGAAATAACCCCCTCTAACACAAAGTACAGTTCTCTATTACCACAAAGCGGATTTCAAATATTTTGTAATACTTATAACGCGCGAATATTCAAAACATTACAAAATCAGAACAGTTATAATCTTTCTATTGCAGGTTTTTGTTACAAAAAATAACTCGGAAATTTAAATTTTGCTTGTGTTACACGTAACCAATATGTTTTATATAAATGAAAAAATTAACGAGACGACGTTAATTATTTAAATAACATAACCTATCTTTTGATTTTTTTGTATTACTGCTGTCAGGGAGACTAGACAAGGAGCACAAACTCATACGGGAAAATTGAGAAAATTTGTCCAAGAAATGGCAGAAGTTGGGGTGTCGCTAGTGTTCTATGTGTCCCAAGTGAATGTAGCATAATAAATATACAGCGGCTATGTTCCGAAATTAGCTGAAAGTACTGTCAGCACGATTTTACATTCCGAAAATAAATTTCGCAAGCTTTACAGCAGCCTGCATCAGCGGAATAAACGTCAAAATACTACTATTTCTACATAACATCGACTGCTAAATCTGCTAAACCTCAAGAGGTAGTGTGATTGCAGCAGATTGGTGGAGGAATGACAGTATGATGTCTGATGTCTGTTTGCAAACAAAACCAAACTACACATTCGACGAAGGTTCAATCAAAATGGCTATATTACGCATAATCGACGACATAATAAAGCTGTACTACATTTTCCATGTAATTTTGAATTCTTGTTCTTGAATATTTACAATTAGTTTATTCTATCACATAAAAAATGTCTTCATCATCTTCACTATCATCTGTAGAATCTATATCTATAAACGATTTACAAAATAGCGCTATCGCAGTTGCAGTTCCCATTATTAAAAAAAAGATAAACAAAAGTCGACAAAATAAATGTAATTACTATACCCCGACAAACAATATACCAGACAGACAAATACACCAAAAGACACGTACGCCCCCGTAAGGGGGCATCCCCACACGACTAACACTTATCCACACACACACCCACACACACACACACACACACACACACA